>NW_010408464.1:654-1258 GCF_000710305.1 Buceros rhinoceros silvestris | reverse complement strand
GGCCCCCAGCCACACCACGGAACGTGAACTACTCAT
The DNA here is from genome assembly GCF_000710305.1 of Buceros rhinoceros silvestris. Lineage (NCBI taxonomy): Eukaryota > Metazoa > Chordata > Aves > Bucerotiformes > Bucerotidae > Buceros > Buceros rhinoceros. Next base: position 1,222 of record NW_010408464.1, on the reverse strand, counting down.
TGACACCAGCACACGCTGAGAGAAGGTCTAGATCCTGAGCAGGGTGTAGATGAGGGGTCTCTTGGCTTCCAGCATATCCACAGCAGGAGCGAGGGGGCTGGGCTTCTTTCCCCTCCTTATTTAAGTGGGTTTTAAACGCTAAATCAGCCACCTGCTAGTTAAAAGCAGAAGGAAAGGGAGGATTCCCGGGATTGCCCTCGCGGAGGCAGCGGCCAGCGGCTCCCAGCTGCAAGTGAGCGCTCAGCACACTGGAAAGCTGCGGTTCGGGGCTCGTTCCGAGAGGGGAGACGGGGCGGGTCTGTACTGGTCCCTTTTCGGGGCTGGGCGGGGGCTCTGGGCTGCTGGAGTTCTAACGTACATCTATCACCACGGGAACTAAAAAACCACCAGCACGCACGAGTTCACAGGGAAAAGGAAGACACGTGGACCAACACTTACTACCACGCACAACGAGAGCCCTGCAGGTCAACTCACGGCCTCCTCGGAATGAAAAAGGAAGGAGGAAAGAGGAGCTCCAGACAAAACCAGGGAGGGAAAAAAAAAAAAGAGGGACAAAAACCAAACAAAC
>NW_010408464.1:0-421 GCF_000710305.1 Buceros rhinoceros silvestris | reverse complement strand
GTGTAGTTGGTGGTGGCCGAGTACTGCGTGTCGTGCTGCATCATGGCCCCCTGCGCCGCCCCCACGGCCGCGCTCTGGGCTGCCTGCTGCACGTGGGGGTTCTTCCAGGCCCCCGTGGTCCACTCCTCCTGCGCTTTGCTGAAGCTCCCGCCGCTCCCCCGGTAAAACTTATGCACCTGGAGCAGGGTGGAAGGAGAAAAATCCAGAAGCGGTGAGCGACTGCAGCTGGCGCTGAGCTTCCAGGGCAGCGGCGAGGGCTGCCCCACTCTCCTCCCGTACCATAGTGAGAGCGATGAAGGAGAAGACTGCCATCCCCGTGAAGAGTACGGTGGGGATCAGCATCACCACGGCCGAGCCCACGTTGGTCCCGAAGAAGGAAATCGCCGCAATCCAGCCGCTGGAAGGAGATCAAAACAATCGG
>NW_010408463.1:445-2713 GCF_000710305.1 Buceros rhinoceros silvestris | reverse complement strand
CCCTGGGGGACACCACTGGGGACCGGCCGCCGGCTGGATTTAGCTCCATCCACCACTGGGGACTCGGCACTTTGTCTTGTTGAACTTCATGCTATTGGCCTCAGCCCATGGATCCAGCCTGTCCAGATCCCTCTGTGGAGCCTTGTGACCTTCAAGCAGATCAACACACCCACCCAACTTGGTGTCATCTGCAGACTGACTGCAGGTGCACTCCATCCCCTCATCCAGATCATTGATAAAGATGTTGAAGAGGACAAGCCCCACCACTGAGCCCTGGGGGACACCACTGGGGACCGGCCGCCGGCTGGATTTAGCTCCATCCACCACTGGTCCCTGGGCCCGGCCATGCAGCCGGTTTTTGATCCAGCGGAGAGCAGACTCATGCAAGCCACAGGCAGCCAGTTCCTCCAGGAGAACACTGTGGGAAACGGTGTCAGAGTCTTTACTCGAGTGCAGGTAGTCACCACCCACAGCTCTTCCCTCATCCACTAAGTGGGTTCCCTTGTCATAGGATGAGATCAGGTTGGTCAAACAGGACGTGCCCTTCATAAATCCATGTTGCCTGGGCCTGGTCACCTGGTTGTCGTGTACGTGCCGAGTGACGGCACTCAGGATGATCTGCTCCATGACTTTCCCTGGCACCGAGGTCAGCCTGACAGGCCTGGAGTTCCCTGGATCCTCCTTCTGTCCCTTCTCGTAGACGGGTGTGACATCGGCCAACGGCCAGTCGCTTGGTACCTGCCCCGTCAGCCAGGACTGTTGGTAGATGACAGAAGGTGGCTTGGCCATCACCCCTGTCAGCTCCCTCCGAATTCCTGGGTGGATCCCCTCTGGCCCCACAGACGTCTGCACATCCAACTGGTGCAGCAGTTCACCTGCTGTTCCTCTCGGATGATGGGGCCTGATTCTGCTCCCTGCCTCTGCCTTCTGGTTCCAGAGGCTGAGACTCAGTGAGCTGGTCCGACCGGTACCGACTGAGGCAAAGAGAGCTTCAGCACCTCAGCCTTATCCTCATCCTCGGTCAGACCACATTTCCCCCAGCACCCAGCACAGGATGGAGGTTCTCCTTAGCTCTCCTTTTGCTGTTGATGTCGTTATAGAAACGTTTTTTGTTGTCTGTTATGGCAGTGGCCAGACTAAGCTCAAGCTGGGCTTTGGCCTTTCCAATTGTCTCCCTTCATAGTCAGCCCTAGCAGATCTCTCTGTAAGGTTCTGTGAGTGACTGCACCTTCATTCCGGGGGTGAGAAGGGACTGCTTATTCCTGCTCTTTGCTTTCTATCCTTTAATCAATTATTTGAGTATGTTAGAGGACTTTATATGGCAGCTTAGTTCCCTAAAAGGCCTTTGGGAAGGGATCTCGTTGAAGGCTTTCTGAAAATCTCAGTAGCCTCTGTTGACTGCTGCATTCTTTCATGTGCTGCCTCGTTCAAAGGAGGAAGCGTTTGGGAAGCATTGCTTCCTGTTAGAGCAGCCATCTCCAGTCTTTAACATTGAATAATTCATACCTTTACTGATTTTATTCTTGACTGCTCTCACCTCCTTGCCAGTGTTGAGATCAACACTAACTGCCGTGTAGATTTCTAGGCAGCAACTTTTCCTTCATCCTTGTGTTGTCGTCTTCACTGGCTACGGCTCTGTTCTACAGACGGCTGTAGTCAGGTCTGACTGGACCTTGAGTTTATGATTGATGCTCTAAGTTTTAGAGAAAAAAGCCTAATTAATTTGGTTATAAACTTGTCATTCCATTGGAAAGAAAAATGAATAATATGTGTCAAAAGGGGTAGCGTGGCTGCTTTATATTACAAGAATAAAATTTAGCAGAGGGACTATGCACTCATGCCCTTCTTCTAATGTGAAAACAAGATATCTGAAGATTGGGATTATTGAATAAGGCTAGAAAAGTTCTGTCCTCACATGGGAGGGTAGAAAGCTGAAGAGCATTTCCTTCATTCCCCACTGAAATGAGAGATGATCTGAGCTGTCAGATAAAAAGGAAAACCATTAAAAGTTCACTGCCTCATTTTAACGGGTCTGTCAGTTTTAGTTCCATCTCTTAATCTCTTCTTCAGAGCAGTAGGAAATCAGGAAAGATGGAAACTTTTTCAGTTGCAGAACATTTATGTGACAAAGTATCTAAAAATAAACCTTAAGACTGACAATGGTGATAAGGAACGGAAAGAGTTTCAGATTCAAGACTGGAGATTTCACTTGAGGACACCGCATAGGCTAGAATGACGCAGAGCGAACATCTTTGGGGAAAAAGTTCT
>NW_010408463.1:0-345 GCF_000710305.1 Buceros rhinoceros silvestris | reverse complement strand
AAGAGTTCTGTTTCTTGCACGCTTTCTGTTTGAATATTATGCGAATTCTGTTTCTATTTCAAGAACTCATCCGCTGTATTACAATGTGTAACAGCATCATACTCTCGACCGTCTTCCCTGCGTGCGTTCGTAGTTAACAACCCAGTGCTCCAGGGAACCAAAGCTCTTGGCAGAAACAGTCCTCTCAACTCTCTGGAGTGTGCACGGTGCCGAATTTAACACAAGATGTGTTTCTCTAATCTTCTGATTAAAGTGACTCCTATTGGACAACCAAGCACTTGTCTTTAATGGGAGGAGGGGAGTATGTGGCACGGTAACTGTCCTGGGTTAGCCAAAACTTCCCTT
>NW_010408462.1:0-832 GCF_000710305.1 Buceros rhinoceros silvestris | reverse complement strand
CTGCCCGGTACAAGCTCAGATTCCTTAAGGACTCAGTCCCGCGCGGTAACTCCCTTTGTTTTCGTACTTACCAACACATTTTTCAGCCAGCTCTTCCAGATATGCGTCCGATGGCTTAGGGGTCCTGTCCCGCCTGTGAATCTTGAAAATCTCTGCAGGGAAATGAGCAACTCAAGACAACAAACAGCAAACCCCCTCACATCTCTACAAATACTTTCTCATCTGCTAAACTTTTGAGTTTTTTTAAAGTTCAGTTAATATGCTCTCTCCTTTTTCAAGCAGGAAATTTAATAATTCTCCACTTGCTGCATTAAACTCTTTCTGGGGCCCTGCAGTGGAGTAAAGGCATTTGTAGCTTCCGTAAAAAGTCAGTTTCTACAAGCATGAGACCTAATGATCCTGAGGAAAAACATGTAGTGCACAACCTTACCTGCAAACAGACATTTTTCCTTTTAAAAGGTAATTGTTTCAAATTTTGCAAAATGTCATGGTGACAGTCTCATTTGCTTTTCTGCCTGTTCATTCAAGGGAAACAGTCCCGAGCACTGGGTTTCAAACAGATACAACTACTATAAAGAACAACAGCAGCTATGGCTCCAACGACTGTCACTGCTCCAGAAAATGCCAGACATTGCTTATGATCATCTCTGACATGAGCAAACCTTTTGTTTTGGGACATAGATTAGTCAGAACACGGTCAACGCTTTGGCCAAGGCAGCCAAGTCCAGTGACAAAATATCCTTCTCGCCATTAAAGGCGAATCTGTACGAACCAAAGGCCGCGGGGAAGCGCCAGTGGGCAGCGGCGCCCGGCCACCGAGTGCTGGGGGAGC
>NW_010408461.1:0-5561 GCF_000710305.1 Buceros rhinoceros silvestris | reverse complement strand
GCTGCTCCTCAGGGCACTTGTGCTCCAGGCCGTGCACCAGCTTTGCCCTTCTCTGGACACTCTCCAGCCCCTCAAAGTCCTTCTTGAAGTGAAGGGCCCAAAACTGGACACAGTATTTGAGTGCAGCCTCCCCAGTGCCTAGTACAGGAGGAGGATCCCTTCCCAAGAAAGGTTCAGAGGGATAGTATAACCACTTGACTATGTATCCTCAGGAATAATTGACATTCTAGGACAGTGTGACCCTACCTAAAGCATTTGGCAAAAGGCAGCACAAAGAAAGTATGTTGATATGGGAAGAGAATGGACCATATCCACTGTTTCTGGTGAAAACCAGTGTTGCTTCCTTCTGGAATAAGTCAGTGAGGGCCAAGACCCCACTCTTTGGGGTTTTTATAAGTATTTCTACAGTATTTGCAAAATATCTGCCTGACCTGCAAACTGAATAACCAAGACTTCACAAAATGAAAACCACCTGTGTTTGTCTTGAATTTTCAAACAACACTTGGCTCTTATACTGGTGCCCCATTGAGAACAATATTGATTCACAAAACTGGCTGCAGATACACACCCTCTTCTGTCTTTCCCCCTATCAATATTCATGCACCATCATCCTGACTGGACTCTCAAACTTTTCTGCTTGCACTGGGTTTTGACCTGTGGGTCTCGGAGGCGCAGAGATGCAGCATGGTTGCTTGGCAACGTGAGCACACTGGTTCGTTGGGGGTGATGAACAATTTTTAAGGAACATTTTCCTTTCTCTGTTGCTGAATGGTAAGAGCACAGATGACTCAGACCATGATGCCTGACCTGGGAGTTTGGGGATGTAACTCAGGCGTTTATAGATGCAGAGTTCTGGTTGGTGTGGGGGTGAATTTAGACTTGACTTTTGTTAACCCCAGGGATGGGGAAATTTTGTTTAGATGTTCATGTATTTAAGATTTGGGATTTTGCCTCAGACAAAAGTATTGAGAAGGAGCACTTCTCTGAAGTCTTTATTTTAAACTCTCTGTGAAGGCACAGTGCACAATCCCTATCCAAGCAAGGTGTCCTACAGCGGGGGCAAGGGAAGGTGCTGTCTTCTGCACAAGAGCAAAGCTTGTCTGTCTGCTCTGGGGAAGACCAACCCACCAGCTCTCCTGTGGGAACTGCTGCTTGTGAAAGGTGCGGCAGATTCCATCTCCTGTTGCATCCACCTCTGGGGCTGGCAGCTCTTTACAACCATCTCCACACACTGCATTTCACAGGTCCATGCGCACATGGAGCTCATGGAGCATCTGAAGGTGTGTAAGAGGACGACAACCTGCCATTTGCCAAGGTTTCAGACTTGCCAAAATTGCTAAAGACCATCAGCTTCATCAGTAAAGTAGCTGAATCTCTGTGCTGCTGCTGATGGAGCACCTGTTTTGGTCCAGCTCCCGTTGCAGATCAGGGTGTTCTTCCTTGTATAGTTCTTTGTAATTCTTATAATTAAGGATTTAAATATTAAATTTATTAAGAGTTGTAATGTTATAATTCTTCTAATTCTCTCTGTAATTCTTCCAGCTGGGCTTAGTTTGTAAGCATTTGGTGGATTTGCTGGCTCATTGTGGCAAGAAATCGGGTAATTCAGTAAATGGGAAGGAGGGACAGCGCGCGTACCTCTTGGCTCTATGGAAAATAGCAGGTAGAGCTAAAGGATGCTAAGAGCAGCCAGATTTGGGATGATCTAGCTGTGTTTGACACATGCACAGCGCCTGCAGTCTTCACTTAGAATTGATGTAAGCCTCAGTAAATCAGACAGCCTCCAGGCTCGCTTCCATTCCCAATTTAGTGCTGTAACGTTATTTCCTCCAAAGCAGCAATCAAGTCATCCATCAGGTTGTCAGCAAATTGTCTCCGTGCCATATATTAATCTCACTTTTCATATCCCGTATTCTTCTGTTTCGGTGGGAATTCAGTCGCAGATGAAGTCTACTTAGACACAATATTCGGCAAATAACAGCCTGAGAAAGAGTTAACGAGTAAGAAAAACCACAGTGCCTGGACTGCTGCTCTGTGGGCACCTGCTGCTGAACGAGTGCTGTAGAGATGACCACGGCTTAAAGCAGCGTGTGGAATTTGACTGGCTTCCTATGTGGCGATCAGCAACAGGCTTTAAGTTAATGGTGATACTGAAGGGTTCCTTCAGCTGTTGGTTTTGAGGAGAGAATTCATGGTGGGAAGAGGCAGCCTACAGCCGTGTCTGAGGAGAACTCCACTTCCATGTGGCGGCAGAAGCACAGACTTACCTCCACCGGCAGGAATGAGTCTCATGGAATATTTTATTCAAGAACTTTTCTTCTGTGCTCCTGCAGGGAACATGGCCTGTGTTGCCACAAGAGACTGTGGATTATAGAGAAAAGCAAAGCAGACTTGTGAAATGAACCAGAGTTTGTGCCACGCTGCCTTTCCTTACGTCTGTTTTCACGCAGCAGTCCAGGATACCAGCCAAACCTTTAGTGATACCGACCCACGATGTGGGAATCTTTTCAGCTTGCTCCCCTTTACAAAGTGAAGGAAAACATGTTTTGAAGGCACCATCTTTTTATCTCTTAGAAATGGTCAGTGAGAAAATAGGTGTGGCAAAAGAGAGAAGTTGCTCAGCTGACATGGGGATGGTTGAGCTTTTTCAGTCTCTGTCTTTATAGAAGGTCATGTAGTGTATCATGAGTGAAAGCTTGGAGGTGATAAGGGGTTTTATTGGCCTCATCTTTCAGCGGATGGTCCTTCTCTGTAGATGTAGGAATCCCTGGCAGGCAAAGGGAGTCTAATAAAAATATGCACAAGTTCCCTGCAGTTGAACTTGTGTGTGATGCCAACTGCAGGTGCTTTTATTTGAGCAATTTTTTTTATCAGTATATCCAAGAAAATAGAGTGAAAAGAAAACTGTCTCCTAGCAGAAGAGGATTGCTTATCTTGTGGTGGGGACTAAATCCACCCAATGATGCTGAAATAAGGCAGGACATGCTTTTGTTTCTCCACATGAAGCAAGTGGTCTGACAGAGTCATCATGTCTCTGGCCAGGGCTGAGCGCTCCTGATCCTGATGTAGGTCCTGGTGGCTGTGTAAGCACTGGGTTGTGGGAGGGCACTGCAGCTCATCGTGAGCTCATGGTCCTCTGGCGGTCCATGTTGGGAGCTGGTTACAGCTCCTGTTTCCCCTGGCCATCCTCCTTCCACCAAGTGCAAGAAAGGACAAGAACAGAGAGGTGATGAGGGTCCTGATGCACAGCCAGGTCTCATGGCAGGGGTGAGGACAGGACTTGCCCCAAAGCTTGGTATCTTCCAGGTTTGACATGCAGTGAGATGGAGGTTGCATTTTTATGGCTATTTGGGTACAGAATATATTTTAATGAGTTTGCCTAATTCTGCCCTTTAATTTTAGCTGTTTTGTTAATGCCTAGATGGGGAGAAAAGCCTTTTAAAAACTGAGATGGTGGTTTCCATTAACCTAAGGTCTTGACAGGTTTTAAAGAGAAATGTAAGATAAGAAGGATGTCATTTTCATTTCTCTCTTGGATTTTCTGATACCTACATCTTGTTTGCAAAGCTGCGTCTTTCTCAGTGCTTGTACACTTTTCTTGTACAAGAAACTTCCAGGAAGATTGGGTGGGAGGAAGGTGGTTATTTCTTGAGGCTACTTCATTGCTGTGGGGTCAATATAGTGTTACGATCTTCACTTTTTTCTCATAAAAGAATTATTTTTAAAAAAACCAAACCGGAACACAGTCAGCAGTGAAGGACAGGGAAGAAAAAAAAATCTGACTTTTAAAATAAGAAAAAATAACTTCATCTGATGTTAGAGGAAATAAATCAATAAAAGTAATTTTGTTTTGTGTGAAGGCTGCGCAGTCTTAGATTTCAGCTGTCAGTGTTACAGTTTTAATTCACTTACAGAATTTTAAATCGAACCTATTTTTGTCCAGTCATCCTCTGGCTTGGGATAGTCTATCAAATCTGGCCTTGAAATGCATCATCCAACAAGGGATGGGTTTTGTAGCCCACTGACACTGGCCATCTCGTATGGCATGAGAGACCGTGCTCAGGGATCCAGGGAAATGTATAATGCGATGCTGGAACTGGAGGGAGTCGGGGTGTCAGCTGGATTGTACCTGGGCTTCACAGGTGAATGGTGTAGGTGGATGGCCAGGGCACTGGCTCAGACTTGTGAGTTTGAGCTCTGCGTACCCTTCCTAGGTAAATGCTGTGGACGTGCCATCAAGTGGAAGCGAAGCAATGACAAGCATTTTCTTTTCTCATAAAGCATCTGCCTCCCAAGATTTGGACGTCTGTCACTAGGCACAATATAAGCTTCACCCAGTAGAGCTGCAGGTGACTCTGCCTCAGACTAAACCCCTTCAAAAACATCTGAGGAAAACAAAAAGAGGACAGTAACTCCACAGGCTGGCTGGCTCCCTGCGGGTGTCAGTGTGTTAACCCTTCAGCTCTCAGTCCTTGTGATCTGTCTTGCAATCTCATGTGGAGTGGTGGTGGTTGACTCAATCAGCCCACACCTAGCTATTTCTGGCTGGATTCCTCCTGGAGCTTTGCTGCTCCTGCTCTGCCGTGGCAGCTGTGATTTGCCACGTCACACTGCAACACACAGGGACATGGGTCATGACAATGGGCAAAAAACATCCCCACATCCCTGCAGCTCCAGAGCTGCATCCGTCTCCCTGCAATGGCCTCTCCAGGGGCCTCTAGTGTATTTTGATAGGCTGATGAGAGCAAGGACTTGCCCATTGTGACAATGACTAGGTTCCTTTGTATCTGACCCTTGGGGTATTTAACTGCAGCCTCCTGTGTTCCTGCAGGCCTTGCTGAATGTGTCTAGGGGAAGCAAGCCCTCTGCATGGGCAGCCTTTGCCCCAGGGACAGAATAAAACCCCAGCTCTACCTGGGGCAGCTTTGCAGACTTGATGGTGGCCCAAGGATGCCCCAGAGAGGAAAGATGGAAGCTGCTGTATGGCCTGCATCCCTCACTCACTGCCAAAACCAGCGATAGGCAGAAGAACCCATAACTGGCACATCTTCTTTCTCAGAGCTCTCTAATTTGCCCAGAGAGGTTGTGTTCCCTTCTCTGGAGAGATTCCAAACCCTCCTGGACAATCTGCTCCAGTGACCCTGCTCTAGCAGGCGGATTGGACTAGATGATCTCCAGAGGTCCCTTCCAACCCCCACCAGTCTGTGATTCTGTGATGGTAAATATTTTTAGGACTTAAACTCCTTTTCTTGTAATCTTAGTTTGGAGCACAGTTTCCAATTCCAGACGCTTCATGAACAATCCTGAAGCGGTGGGGCTCTCCAGCCCTGAAGAAGAGGCCAGTGTACATCTGTCAGTGGTTTCCCCTGAGGGGATTTCTGGGAAGAAGCAGGTGTGGTTTGAGTCTTTAAAGGAAGAAGTGTTGGAGATATTGAAAGCAGTGGCATTGCTGCTTAAGAAACCAGGGATTTATCTCTCTTTTTAGATGCTTACCTAGAAAATACCTGGCGCTAATAATCATCACCACAAGCTCTCTCCAGTGCTCTCAAGACACACCGAAA
>NW_010408460.1:11371-15392 GCF_000710305.1 Buceros rhinoceros silvestris | reverse complement strand
GGATGATGCTTGTTCTCGGTGTGCTTTAAAAACCACATTTTTATCCATGGCACTATATATATGTGTAAAATTATGCCGCCTGAACAGGCAGAGTGAAATAGGATACCGGCACTGTACCTGTTGCCGCACTCTGGCTTTAGTTACTCCTCAAGTACATTGAAAACAACTACCCTGGTTACGGGATAAAGGGAATGATTTCTGATTAACAGAGTAGAATACGTGAGTAACAGGAGAAAGGTGTGTTGGTAAAGTGACTGTTCCTCCCAGGCAAAAACATTCATTGTGTTAAATTAAAAAAAAAAAAGGCAAAAAAAATAGCAACAAGGCAAAAGTCGTCACTCAAAGAAAGCTCTGTAACTCAATGCATCTGGAATTCGGGTGTCACAGGCTTTCTTCTCCTTTGAGTGTTTCCTCTACCACTTCAGTAAAGCTTTTGAAAGTAGTGAACAGTTTTACATGGTGCTCAACCTCGGTGATGGCTCACTGGGCATCCTTTGCATGAAAGACTTGCAATAAGCACCAGCCAGAAACACCAAGTGGGCAAGAACAAGTCTGGACCTGTCTTCATTCTTGCTATCTGGAGCTGGATTCACCACCGAGTAACTGGTTTTCTACATGTCATCGGAGCCAGTGCTGTCAGATGTGTCAGAGAAAACCGAAAACCTTTCAAATCCCTCACAGCTGTCTGATCAGAATGGAAAATTCAGTCCACGAGGTGACAAGCATCAGTTAAAGCGGGGCTGGTTTTGGCTGCAGAGTATCAGTGACTCTTCCACACTGCCGTGCTGCAGTGTCCCCCATAGTCCCTGTCCCTTTTGCTGCTTATATGGACACTTAAAATAACCTTCAGATTTGCAAAATGCTTTTGAAATGTCACTGAGGAAAACGCCAGGTTCAGTGTGTATGTTCTGGGTTTTGTCGTGGAGACGGATGGGTCACTGTCCCACCAGGCCCGTTGTGGCTGCTCATAGCTGTTAAGAGCAGTTGAAGAACCATGCGGTTACCTGGCCACTGAATACTTACTATCAGATTTCTCCTCCCCGAAGTCAACTCTAGTGAAACCGAAAGAAGAGATCAGCAAAAGGGAGCAAGGAGAATTGTCACTTCTTCCCATGTCAGGTCTGCTCTGGAAATGGATCAAGACGCCTCTTTTCTCAAGGATGGAGCATGGCTTCCACTGTCCTTTAGCCTGGAACACAGAGGCAGAAGGCACCCAGCATGTCACGACCTGGATATTTTGAAGCTACAAGTAGCATTTGTCTGCAGTTCCCCCCTACAGCATTAAACATAATTTAAGGTTTTGATTTCAGAAATGTGGAACCATCATTAAAGTTTTAAGCACATTCCTGGTCTGGAAAGTAATTTCATAAAAATGAGATTGCAAGATTGCTAAGATGCTGTCACTTCATTTTAATTAAATCATTTTAATTAAACTATCATAAAATCTGGGAGTCAGACTGGTTTCTTCTCTCTTGTCATCAGTGATGAAAATCTTGGAGAAATAAAGAAAACAGTCATCCAACAGCTTGGGAGATTATTGGATACAGAACCAATACAGGCTCTGTAGAAAGCTAATTCAAATCTTTCAGAGACCAATATATACATAATTTTTTTTAAAATTAATTTAATCATTTGGGATTGATCTGTTCCCTGAAGTTACTCCTGAAGGTCTATAAAAGCCCCTGGAGGACAAGCTGTGCAGGTCTCCCTGTCTCCACACCATCGCACATGGCATTAAGACAATGTGTAATTCCAGGGAACCTAAATCCGAACCCAACCTTTTCATTCAGAGGATGTCCTTAAAATACAGCCTTAGCACAAGCTGCCAGAGAGAACCAGAGCGACATCGTGATGCATTTGAGCTACGGGCATGTATTTCTCACGAGGATGTGAGAGTGAGCGAACATTGGTTGTGGTAACTCCGCGGGGACAAGGCAAATATCTGCAGTTCAGTGCTATATGAATTGTTTTAAAATCATAATATTATTCTAAACCATTCTCCAGGGGAAGATGTAGGCAACATTGATCACATTCTTTAAAGAAAAGACTATTTCATCACAAACTCCACAGTTCATAAAACTCCACAGATTCTACATTCGAAAAGGCTCTTTTTGTTAAAACTGTCTTTCTCCAATTATGTCCTGCAGCTGAAGTAACAGGTTTGCTTTTGCACAATATCAGAAGGGTCCTAAAAGCTGCTTACATAAAAAATTACTTTCTTTTCCTTTCTTGCTTATATATAATCTCTAAAATCTTCTTTAATGCTTTGTGTACCATATAGTTAGATCTGTGGACAACAGTTTACAGTTCAGTGTAAAGCACTTTACAAGCAAAATGGAAATTAGTATTTACAAAGGTTGTACTTGTTTCAAATGAAAGCAAGGTCTTTGGTAAAAAAAAGGCAGCAATCAAATTTTGAAAGGATTGCTTTCTGAAAAAAAATAGTATGACTCTGAGGTCAGATTTAAAAAAAGCTACATGAAGAAAAAGGAAAGATGTAACATTTCAGGAAACAGAACACTCCTGTAAGAAGAAACAGATCAGTTAGTCAGTGAGTTATGTTTCTAATATAAAATCTAAGCACAACAGGAAGATAAATAAGGGCATAACAGGTCAGTGAATACTGATATTTGATTAAACAATCTCAATGGCAATTAGAAAATATTACTGGAGTGCACCCTTTAAACACAGAGAGCAAAGGGTTTACGGAATATGAGACTGGTGTAGCTGCTGTTACTCGGGACAAATAACAGAGTAATGTTCAATTCCTGGGCATACATTCACTGCCACATATATTTTCTCTGAAGTAACTGGGGTTGATCGGTGACTTTCCACTATCACCTAGTCCCGTTTCAGCTCAAGCATGAGGCCGCAAAAAAAGAGAAGAATTATTTCCTTACTAGTTCGGTTTTTTGCAAGATCAGACACTAGTTGAGCAGGTGGTGGGCCAGTGTACCCAGCACCAAAGCTGGGCCTGGCCACTGAGCGGGGCCACCAGGACATGATGAGGGAGGGTTGAGCACATGGCTCCCTTTTCGCTCCCGCTCCACAGCGATGGTAAGGGCTGCGCTACCTGTCAGGCTGTTCACAGTGCACTGTGCACAAAGACTTCTTGTGCTCGTTAAGAAGTTTCATTTGCCTACCTGTTGGTAAAGTGTCCTGGCATATTTGCAAAGCAAAAAAAATATATTTAGGGAAGAAAAATGATACGCACGGGAAAAAGTATTTAATGCTATTATTTGCCTGAGAGATTCCGGGTCTTGTGCAAAGAGCGCTTGCCTTAAAGTCACGGTCCTGATTTCTTGTTGGGTTGGTCCCTATCAGCTAAACCCACTGAAACTCGGTAAAACAGAAATGATTATAAAATGCCCTGTGGTCCACATGTGGTGAGTTCTATGCAAGTCACGCATTACACAAGCAAAGGTGCTTTAGAAAACTGACTGTGGCTGCCTTCTTTAAATAAAAGACTTTCTGTTTAGTTGGAGCCTCTGGATTTTCCAGTATCTGCAAACCGTGAGGGTCCTCTGCTTACTCTCACTGATTGCTGCTATTTTGATTTTCTAATGAAATCAACCTTCTGGCAACTGGATCCGGACCATTTACTGGAGGTAGATACAGTGTTCTGAGAAAACTCCTGCGATGCTTCAGTCAGGGAATTTCAATTATCTTTTAAATTTAATTTAGTACTGTCTGAGATGCACGAGAGGGGAAGATTGCATTACCAGTTCTCAAAGAAAAAACCCAAAGACTTGATTACCCTGCCATAATTATAGCTACGTAACAAACTGTAACATGAAAACAAGGATGAGAACTTATTCTAATCTGATGAATAATGTATGATATAAACAGCGTGGTGAATAAACATTGAGCCCTCACTCTGAGAAAGGACAGCAGAAAGTTAGATGATCCTTTCTGTGTTTGCTTGCTGAGTGTATAGAATTTCTCCGATATATTTCACTTTTACATTCAAAAGCACCTGAAGCCGCTTTACTTCCATTGGCTTTCATTTTACGTTTCCTGC
>NW_010408460.1:2867-11286 GCF_000710305.1 Buceros rhinoceros silvestris | reverse complement strand
CTGCTGATGTATAAAATTTCCGATGTGTTAGTGGAGTATAGAAGAGGACTCGAATAAGTAATTTGTAAAAATACCAGGATTGATTACAAGAGTATTTTTCAAACAAATGGTTTCATGCTGTTTGGATACCTTTACTATCTGACTGATGCCTTCCCCATCATCAACACAAACATCAGAATTAAATCAGAGAAAATCAAGTTAAGTGAAAAAAAAATGCATTACATTATTTGTATATGATAGATGCAAGAAAGGCATAGGAGATGCATGAAAATAACAAAAGTCAGGAGCAGAATTCTGCGTCACGCTTGGGGTCACTGCACGCATACTAGATTTGCATGTGGAGGCTCAAAGCCCAGTTGTTCAGGATTTGCAGACTTGGCCATTGTCTGGAAATGTGGCAGATCCATGCCAACATCAGCTAAACAGAAGATTATCATCAAGAGCAAAGATAGCAGGAGCTGAGAAGTCTGGAAACTGGTTCCTCCTGGCGAGAATATACAGCGCAAGAGGCAAGGGGGCAGGATAAGCAGGGGTTAAAGCCCGAGGTGTTTCGGGAGGGCAGACGTTTTTAATACAATGTGCTCCATTTGGAAAGGAGCTAGTTACCAAAGCAGAGAGCTGGAATTCTTGTTCCTACAGCCAGGAATGAAGATATCGGGGTTGCCTTTTCATCTATTGCAGTTATTTGCGGGGAGGTGGGGGAAGATTTCATGCAGTGAGGTCTTTTTATCATCTTTGTTGTTACTCTTTCTCTGGCAAAAATCTGAAGAGAACCATCCAGGTGCAACGAGCCAGCAATGCTGTCAGCCTTACGGAGATGTAACTTGAAGCCATAGCAACTTTTTATGCACTGTCCTTTTGCTAGATGCCGCAGCTCGTACCACCAACATCAGGCGCGCTGGGGCAGACGCTGAACAAAACACTTCACTGTGTCTGTGAAGTGAGCGTTAGAACCTGCGTCTTTACAAATCTTACAGCTTATTTTGTAGTACAGAGGAGAGAGGGAAGAACGAGGTACTACAGGAGAATACAGACTACCAGACTGCACATGGAGATTTTCAGAAGTTTGAGCAGCTTTCTCGAGGTTACTCCGTGCGGTGGCTATTGCCCCCGTTTTACAGGCTCAGACCAAAAGCGAATTTGCAAGTGTAAAAATGGAACCCAGGCTTCCCAAGCCCCAACCTGTGTCATAGCTCAGTTGTTCCTCTGCTTCTCCCCTTCTTGTTTTCAGTACCGATAGATTCAATCTTAGGAGCCTTCCGAGTGACAAACAACACCTGCTTTAAACTGCAGTGCAAAAATAACGGATTTTGATGCTGGACCGTGGCCATGCATGGGATCAGTCTTCGAGCTCTTTACAAGCAACAAGTCAAAGGTAGTTAATCACTTTTGTACTAGCTACCAGGAAACAAAATTTAAAAATGAAATTTGATGCAGGTGAATATTAATCAGACAAATGTTGAATCTTCAAGATCTCTTCAGTCTTCAGTTCCACCTTAAACCATTGTTTCAAGATTTAGTAGACTATCTGGGGCCAATTCATAGCTCAGCTCTGATTAAAATGTATTTTCTAACTGCACATGATATTGTTACTCTTGATTCATTCCACTGTAGTACATCGGATGGGCGTTTAGCACAGTGTATTTGTTTAGCCCAACAAACAGGCCCTGGGTTCTTTCAGTGGGAGAAGGGGAGGAGATAAAAGCTGACTGAGCAAGATGAACAGAATGGCAAAAGCTGTTGTGTTACTTAACCGCCACCTTTAAATGACAATTCACAGAGCAGGGTGAGGAACATAGAACACCTACTTACATGCATGTTTCACTCAAGACACAGAAGCTTTTGCACAGAAAATAAATTCTTATTCCTGCAGGCTCTATTAAGAAAAATATGATGCAACCTTTCGCTGCCAAAACTAGGAAAAAAAGAACAAACCACATAGTTTTCCTTTTACTTTAGAATCTCTTATCAGGATTTTCCCAGTGACTGAAGCCAAAAATGTAGTCATCCCATCTCCTGGGAATCACATGAAGTGGAGATAGACACCTAAGGGTCTCCCCAAGCCCTCTTCCTGACCCTTTTCCCAAGACCCCTTTGAGTGCTTTCAGACCATCCTGGCCCCTACACAAGAGTGCGAGAAAGAAAGGAAGCCCCTGTTGTAGTGTGCAGGTGGGACATGGTGGGGCCATGTATATGCAGACCTGGAATCTCAAAAGCCTTCTCAAAAGGCTTTGAGGGTCCAGAAGGAAAAAAAGTCTCTTCTCTTGAGCCAGTAGTCCAGGAAGGGCATTTCCTGAGTATCTGGGACCAGCTGTGGTAGGAACAGGTAGGACAAACACCAAAGAAACATCAGAGTTCTCTTCTCCAAACTCTTGGCTCCTTGCTCAAGTTCTCCATACATTTTTACTCACTGTACTTGATAGCGATGGGTCTTTGGCTACGGAGGACCTGAGCTATGTTGCCACCTAGGCCATAATCATAAAGCCATCATGAGCATCTAGGCTGACACCACTAACGTAAGTGCTGAGAAATGCTCTCTTGATAGTGGCATAGCAAACTTCACATTTTCAGCTGACTTACATTGTCTTCTTCGCAAACCATATATAAATAATGGGGGTATCTATCACACACACCTTTCAAATAACAACGCCTGTTATGAACTGCCTGTGCCGTGAGACCAGGACTCACAAAGAGATCACTTTACCTTAATGGCATAAGGCATGGTTGTGACATAAGGCACAGTTGTGATGTTGCAAAGTCTACCATTAAGCGTAGAAGTTGAAGAAGCAGAACTAGAACAGCGTTCTTACTCCTCTGCATGGCCCGAGCTGCATTAATAAACTTCTGCTTGTGGCTCTGTCCTGCGTTACCCCTTACACTTGGCAGGTTGCAGACTTACAGTTTTTTGGAATGTGATAGTGCAACCCTTTGTATTTCCACTTAAAGAAAGAATTATCTCAGGTTCTGAAACATGATTGGATTTATTTTATGTGTCTGAGAAAGTGGTTTCTCATATGAGAGTCAGATTCAGTACATTTGTCTGCTTCTTCCATTACACCTGGTTTGCCTGTCTTGAAGTTGGGGAAAAAACCCAAAGCAGGACTATTTGTAAAATTGCAGCCCAGGTACGTAGCCTAAAAATCCACATTGCGGATTAAAATTGTAAGCATTTACCTTTATTGGTGAGGAACTGCTCGTGCCTCTTATGGGAGCTTTCCTGCCTGGCCTTAGAGGTACCTCATAATTACCTGTGACTTGTATTTTTATTTTCTTTTCACTAAGAACTACGGGTTTTAGTACCTTTACCACTCCATGTCTGTACTTTCAGTCAGCAGATCCTCTTTAGCTGGCAGTGCACTGTAAAGTTCCTCACTCAATCAAAACATCTGGATTCTATTAATTTCTCTTGCAGGACAAGATAAATTTGATGGGAAAAAATGAAGAGCAATCAGCTTTAATCATTGTTAGCTGGAGCCGTGCATCCGAACCTTCCATTGATATATTTCATTCCCTTTGTCTGTCGTTTTATACCTTTTTTGAAAACTAAATCTTTTCCATGTGGCTCTGTTCCTTGTGGCTTCTAAAGTCAGCAGAACAAAAATTAAGGGTAGGAATTAAGCAGAAATGTATTTTTCTACTTCTGTAAGGTTTGGGTAAAATGATGTTTAGCTTTGCCCTCAGCATTTGCTTTTACCTTACACAGCTACTGAGTTGTACTGCTGCGAAACACAGAATGTTACTAGGCAATGATTCGGGACAACAGCATATGCTACACTGCCTTACGTTACCCAGCTTGCAGAGAAAAAAATATAATTTGAAGGTATATATTAGAAGAGACCTTTTTCACTTAATTTAGAAGAGACTGTATGTCACATTTTCTTAAGTGGCATGGCTGTGATTTTATCTTTTGTTCCATTAAACTATTTATATATTTACAAAGGGTTTTTTCTCATGTAATTAATAAACAAACAAAAAAGAACTGTAATTTTTTTTCTTTTTTTTTCACCCCTGCTGATTCTCCCATTTGGCTAAAATCACACCCTACAATAACTTGGGTAGTTTATTAAATTGTTTACAGATGATACAGTTAGAATCTACTGGAAAGCTGTTAAAACAGGCGTTTTTCAGGAACCAGCTTGCATCAACTTTACATGAAAAAAATCAGATAGGAAAAGAAAATGAAGTGCATAAAAAGGAGGAAATCAGACCGTCTGGGTATTTACAGCAGTAAAGTACTGCCCATAAATTAGAGATCATGATATCCCCTTTCCCTCTCTCTCATTACTAAGGAATGGGTGGAAAGGTTTGCATTTTTAAAGAATCCACAGACCTGGGATACTACTGTAGGAAACCGTAGGTGAAACGACAGCTTTGCTTTTATTGCTGAGTGAAAGACAAACATATGTCTTATTTCTTCTCACATCTGTAGAATGTCTTCTGAAGTCAGCTACAGAACTACGTGATTTAAATCATGTTTTAGATAAATCTACTCATAGTAAAACTGTTCAGACACATATATGGTTATTACAATAAGAAGAGAAAATATATGGATAAGAGACAGTAGATGAGGCAAATAAAATGAAGCAGTCACCCAGACCACACAGAGCTTTAAAGAAATTCAAGGCTGACATAGCTGACTTGTACTTAAAACTGTTACCTGAGATTAGAGCGTGCCATTTTTTAACAACAGTTCCAAGAGAGATTCAGAAAACACCCTGTCAGCCCGATGTCGATACAGAAGAAATAGGGGGAAACTATAATAAGGAACAGTCCAGGACATCTGGATAAATATGACTTCTCTGGGAAGAGTTAAGAAGTTTTCCATAAAAGGAAGTCCTGCCTCAAAAACATAAGGCAGTCCTTTGAAGGGATCAAAAAACACGTGGATAAAGGAGATATGATTGATCTTGGATTTACAAAAAGCTTTCAACAAATTCCTCCACCAAAGGGTTTTAAGAAAACTAAGCAGCCATACCATAACATGGCTTAGAAGTATAAGGTGATACGCATTGGGGAAAGAACCGTTAATTCACGTATAAAACAAATGGCTTTGAAGTGACTATCATCAGACAAGACTTTAAAAGATAGTTCCATGAAAACATGAACCCAGCAGCATCTGAAAAACCAAATCAGGCGTTAGCAATGTTGGGGTTAGCAATCAGAGAACGAATTAGATGGTATCGTCATGTTATTGTATAAAACCCAAATTTGTCTGCAGTCTGAAGACAATATGGTGTTCCAGGCCCCATCTTCAAAAAGAATGACAGAGGGTGTGGAGGAAGGCAACAAAGATAGTGAACGGTATGAGGCAGCTTCTGTATAAAGAATGACTAATATTCTATTTTTCTTCCCTTGAGAAAAGATGGCTGATACGGATATGTAAGAGGTCTATAAAACAAGTGCCTGGAATGTGTGGCTGGGGATTGCTTGGTCACTGTTTCCTCTGATGCAAGCAGCAGTGGACATCAAAGGAACCTGTAGGATCCAGATTCAAAAAAGAAAAGGCGATTCTTTATGGCACAATGAGTTAGGGATGACTTCCCATGATAAGCCGTAGATACTAAAAGTTGTGTGGGCTCAAGGGGAAACCCTATGGAAAAGTTAACGAAAGAAAAATTCATAACTTACCAAGTCCAGAGAAACTGCATCCAGCTGAGGAAGTTTTTGAGAGGAAGTCACTGGTGGCTGCCTGAGGAAACTAGCGTGCATTTTCCATATTCTTTTTTCTAAGCAACTATTTTCCACCCACTATCAAAGGGAACATTTTCTAAGATTTTCTGACTGGCGGTTCTTGAAAGCAGATGAGCAGGTGGGGGGTTGACCTGGAGATTTTTTCATGCAGATCTCATCATCGACAATCAGGTTCAAGCCAAAGCTTTACCTGTATTTGGACACAGAGAGATGCTGGTGAGCTGTGGCATTTGTCGTTTGCTAAGTTTATAAAGTTATGACACATAATTATTACCAGTTGCCTAGAATTGGATCTTTAGGTTTTAGTGAAATTATGGAGATGGTGGCAGTGGTTAAGTGGTTGCCATTAGCTTTAAATTTTTCAGTTAATTTTGCAGATTATCTCAGAATTTATGCAAGTTATTTACGCTATAGAGACCACAGAGATCAAAACGTCATAAACCCCATGCATGACTCCACTTTTATCGTGACGTCCAGTTTCTGACCAGCATTTTGAAATCCCAAAAGATGCAGAGAATGTACAGCAAGATAAGACTAGTATTAAACAGCCAGATATGCTGCAGCATAAGCATTTAAGAAAGTCATATAGAGCCAGTGGGAGTTGTTAATGCTTACAGTGTTATTTGTTAGATCAGGACAGAGCAAGCTTTGGGTCTCCTCATCATGAGAATGGTTTAGTTATAGACTTAAATGTTCTTCTATTGCAGAGCAAGTACAAATTCTCTCCTGGAAGGAAAAAAGCAGCAATTAGTTTGGAACTGTTGTTATAAAACCCCCTCAACATACTGACTGAAAAAAGTTATTTTCCTACCTTTGCTCACCTGTCAGGACCGCAATTTTTGCCAGTCCAAGCAAAGAGTCCTGTATCAGTACGTATGTACCAGGTTTAAATGTCACCAAAGCTTTGTTATTATGCTGGGTTACTTTTAGTTTGAAGACTTAAGGAGGGGGGGTGTATTTTTTTTATAATACTATGTTCTTTTCACAGCTTGTTCTGGAGTAATTAATACTACACTATATATATACACAAATTCAGCAGAAAAAAAGAATTTTTCTTTGGAGAGCAGAGATCTTGTTACAGCACCAGTGATGTTATCTGTTGTTGCCATTACTTCCACAAGATGATTTGACTTCTAGAGCACGTGTAGATTCCGCAGATCAGAAGGCAGTAGAACATTAAACAAAACTGTTCAACTTTAAGGATCCAAAAAACTGCTCACAATGATGCAGACAACTGTTAATTTTGCTTTTAAGAGAAATTTATCTAATATTTTGCATGGTGGTTTTAGACAAAACCATTGGCACAATTTTGCTATGTCTTTTGCCTTGACGCAATCAAATGTAAAGCACTTCTCTCTGCTCTTTTGCCTTATGGACATCAAATAAATTGGGGGGGACTAACCTCATGGAATACCAACAGCAGCTGTATGGAGACATTTCATCGATGTCATACAACAAAATCAAACAGATCCTGGGGTTCTGACTGGTTATTTTTTCAGCTGAGCGATGACTAATCAAGATTGTTCTGGTTTATCATCTTACACAGTTCTGTAATGTGAGCAAAGGAGATAGAAGTGTGTATATCTAATACGAATTCCCATCGAATATGTGGGGATGCAGGGGTGTTTCTCCTTAATTTGTTTTCTACAATGGTATATGAAGAAGTTCAGAAACAGAGCTCAGACTTGATTATTCTTTTTCACCAAGACAATCAAAGATAGCCTAAAACAAGCTCAAAACACCCTAACAGTAATTAAACATATAAATTTCATTATAAATTTGTAACATTTGATAATTATGTGATTCATTTTCCTAAAAAAACCCCAAACCTGGTTTTTTTTGTACTTACTAGAGTGTCATAGACCATATTTGCAGCTATATACTTAAGAATTTATTGTTATAAAAGTATCTATAAAAAATGTGCATCATTAGCAAAAGAGAGAATTTTTTTCTAAAGCAAGATTCTGCCTAGAAAAGACTAAAAAACCATCTGCTATAACAACAAATCAACACTGCACAAGACAGTAAGAAGCTGTTAGTCACCTTGAACTGAATTACTGTCAATGAGGCGTCTTCACTCAGAGGCTGTCTAGCAAAGTTCCTTTAGAGACCATTCCCTTCCTTAAGTATTTAATTCTATGGCAAATTGTGCTTGTTCTGCTTCTCCAGAGTCTTTGACTTGTAGTCAACAGAGGAAGCATCTTCCTCCCATTAAATCCTGATATTTAGAGAGTGACATGTTCCTCTGTTTGATTAGGGAACTTGTCTCCACCCCGTCTTTGGGTTACCTTAGTGTCTTCAGAGGCCTGATGAAGGGCTCAAATGCCTAAAAGCCTGTCTACTCTTTCCAGCCTTAATGTTTCAGTTTAACAGAAGAATCTGTCCCTACCTTGGTATTTAGCTTAGTCTTTAAAGAACATTGCAGTCATGTAAAGAAGCATCACTCTGGGACACATAATTGATAGAACACACAGACTAAGATTTAAAGCCTTGGTGGTTATTACCAGCTAATTAGAGGCAAAGCCAAGTAGCTTCAATGCTGAGTGTTTCCTGCTTCCCTGACATCTCCAAAGACCCAGAACCAGCCAACTGAAAACACTTTGTTCAGGGACCTCGGAGGAATTCAGGCTGTGGGAATCCGACATCAGACCCCAGCAACCTGGGTCTCAAAACAAGAGGTGCTTGTTTCAGAAGCTTGTCTGGCTGTTACAGATGCTTCTGCCCACCT
>NW_010408460.1:0-2776 GCF_000710305.1 Buceros rhinoceros silvestris | reverse complement strand
GCTGAACACGCTCCTTTAGAACCAGCTTAGTTCAAAATGTGGTGTGATTTAAGCCAAGCGACCTGACTGGGCTGAGGTGAGTAGGAGCGCTTATGCTGTCAGTTATTAACACTAAGCTAGGGGAACTTCCCGCCGAATCTGTAGTTTTATGCTCATAGTAAGGTTTCTCTGTAGTGACACAATGCAAATCATCCTGCGATAGCATCAGCAGAGAGATCTGATACTTCATCCTCTTCCCCTCTGCGGCAGGAAAGGCAACAGGCTGCGTAAGAACAGGTATTATTAGTGTCCAATAATATTCCAGGTCACTGCTAAATAGCAGTGCATGTTAAACTGTACTGAGGTTAGGGAGAACCAGCAAAAGAAGCAATTCGAAGACAGGGAAACTATAGAGCTTTTCTTTTGGTTTTTTGCATACCTGCAGTGCTGCTGAAAGTGCATGTGGGGTAGAGATGAAAATCATAAACCTAGTTCATTCTAAGTGTATCAGTTACGCAGAGGATGTACACGACATTTCTCTTGAGATTCTGCTTTCTTCTTTGTTTGGAGTATGAATGTAAGAAATGGGTAAATTAGAGTTTAAAACATCTGGCACCATTTACTAAAGTAAACTTATGTCTTGAATTGTCACTTCTTTCTGCTGTTGTTTTGATATAGCTGTCACGAGCGTCACATACAGCCTTTTCTGAGTCTCTTTGTGTCCGTTCCCTCAGTGTTACTTACTTTGCTCTGAAGGTGGGCTGAGCGTAGAAATCTGACGAAAGAGTGGGCTGTGCCCTTGATCCGAGGGAGCTCTTACATTCTTCTGAATGACTACATTTGCTGGTGCAGTACACAGCAGCAGCAACAGCGTGGTGCTCTGGGTCTCCAGCTCTGCCTGGCAGACAACTCTCCTGCTCGCTCGACATCTACAAGACAAGTTTTCATGTTTCCTCTGTAAATGAATGCTGCCTAACTGCGCCAGGAAAATGGGCACAGGGGATTATCTCTGCATTGCTATGAGTGGAGGGGCGCCTTGGGGCTTTAGATTGCAAGGTGGCAAGGAGCAGAAGCAGCCTTTGCAAATCGCCAAGGTAGGACCATGACAGAAAGATGTTACCGGTGTTTTGTGAACACAAGCGAACAGAATAGTTTGTTTAAATTTATACTGCTTCCAGTGAAATGGTTGGTGCGGATCTTACTGTGATGCTTGTTTGAATTTGGTAACATGTTTTGCAAAGATTCTACAAGTGCTGATTACATTTATTTCAGTAAAAAGGAATTGTTACTTTTTTGGTAGCTTACAAGTATTGCAAACATTTTCTTAAATGGTTTGAAAGGTTTTTCAAATGGTTTAGAGGTTCGAAACTGTGCCGTTTCGGCTCCTGTTTGATTTTGAATGTACTCGGCATACGGCAAAACTGTATCTCATATTAGGACATGCTGTTTCAGTCATCTATGTATGATTCTTCTGCTACTCTAGGCATAGAATAAATACAGCTTTGTCATGAGAAAGTGTTCGTACTATTTTGGGAATCCTGGAAAGCATTACGCTGAGTTATCTCTGGTTTTGGAAAGTCGTCCAGTGCTAGAAGCAGCTTTAATAGAGGCCAAACATAGCCTCCTATACTGCATGAACAACACCGAAAATTACTGAACTCTGCATAAACTCTGTACTTCATGTACAAAACGAGAGTAAATCTGACAGCAGAAATTCAGAATATATACAAAATATACAGAATATATACAAAATTGATAACCCCAAGCTGCAAAATTAGTTGTTGCCAAGTAGTTTTGTTAAAAATCAGTGCTTGCTCCATGCAACAGCTTCTCCACTGGTGCAGCAATTAAGATTTGTCACAGTTATTACGGCTTATGTAACCGTATGGAGCTGCACTCTGTTCTTCTAGACAAGAGGGACAGATTTTGTCCAGAGCTCTGAGGTCAGCAAAATACCGCTGGCTGAAATGATACTGAACTGATCATCATACCATGAATTCTGCCTTGTTAAACTGAGGGAGAGATTGAAATGTGTCTGACCACCTTTTCGTACCTTGGTAATCCAGTATGTTTGGTGTTACAGTACTTTGAGATAGTATTTTAGACCAGTTTTTTAGCTATTTAAGTGCTAACTTCCTCAAGCTGTCAATATATTTTTAATTAATTTAATGGAGCAGTTAGCTTCTTCACAAATAGCAGAAACAGTTAGTCTACCTCATTTTATAAAAGAAGATCCTTTTAGTTTCTCTGTCAAGAAAAGAACATCTTTCACTATTATTTTCAATGATTTCCAGCCCACATGTTCAGTCATAAAGCTATGATTAATTGAGTGTATGTATAATTTTTCTCACCACTGTTAAGTTTTTTGGTTTTTTTAATATTTTGCAAAACTCAAACACATTTAATTTTTTTTCCTACTGATGGGCAACTGTTGCTTTGCAAGTCAAGCCACTGATAATAGATGACAGTGGAATCCTGCCATCTAGTGAAAATGTGTAGCTAGAAGGTAAAAAATTGTAAGTAACAGTAAAAGGCAAGTGGCCTTGATTACATGAACTCGAAAGTAAAAAGGACACTAGTTTGAACACAAGATTCCGATTAAGCGTTAGCTTTCCTGGTAACAGCAGGCTACACAGGTTTTTATCATATTCACATCCTAGACTGAAGCATGTAAGTCTGGGTTCAGTTCTACCACTAAAATTTGGGATTTGAGAACTACATGCACGGAACAGTTATGCCTTACTTCTAATGGGAATATCCACCAGTAAAATATATCTAAATTAAGAAATATATATAT
>NW_010408459.1:5083-12066 GCF_000710305.1 Buceros rhinoceros silvestris | reverse complement strand
AAAATATATATAGTTTATAAAAATATTAAAACTATAAAACCATGTAATTTTGTGTCTATTTTTAGTACATTAGGTAGATGATACAGCTATATGACCAATACAGTTCTTGACCATGTATATATTTTTAACCTTAATATTTTTTCTTATACAAATCTAAACGTGTGAGGTTTGTGATTTTCACAATATCACAACATAGCACTGGTAGAAATTTGATATTACGTATTTTATGTTTAACATGCATTTATTCTACCTGTTGGGATTCTGATGTTTATGTTGGACAATGTAGCTAAACCACTTCCCCAGGAAAAGTATCCATTGGTCACCTACAAAACAATTACCACATATAAGATATTGATATATGAGGGGAACAAAAATAGACTGTCTAGTTCGGATTTAAAATACACTACTGAAATAAATCTATGATTAATAGACATGGTGAGGTATGTTCATACACAAAAAATAGGTAACCTAATACAAGTTAGGTTAGTAAGGATTGCCAAATGCAGAAAAGTTTGTGAATAAGAAAAATTATATACACAATTGTATATACTGTATGAAATGCAGTAAAGGGATCTTCTTGAGTTGAACTCTACCAAACACTTTAATCCTGTCAAATAAGATTAAAGACTAAGATCACAAGATCCCAGAAGTGACAATCTAAATAGCATAGCTTATCAAGCAACGAATCATCCTGTATATTGTGATATATGACCTCTTCTGAATTAATTCCCAAAGTACAAATTGAGTATTCACAAAGTTTCTCCTCGACATAAGAAAAATGTTCCCCTGTACGCTGGTGTTTTTGTACTTCCTTTGGACTTGACAGGGCCATGAAATATTCTTTGCACAGAGCACAACGAAATATGTGGAGAAAGTTTGGCCAACATGACTTAAAATAATGTCATAATAAATAACATGCCATGATACATTTCAAAAAATTATTCAGAAGTTTTGATCTTGGTGCTAAGAGAGAAAGAGAAGCGCACGAAGGAAAGTATAAAAGATCTATATTAATTTCTGCGTATCAGATTATCTAGTTTTTGTTCCTTTAGACTCATGATGTTTCTGCTTCCTGAGAAGAGAGAGAATCACTATAAAGAGCTGGTCTGTAATAAATTCTTTATTTTTGGCTAAAGTTCTAATTTATTTAAGGGTTCGTCCTTGCAATGGACAATTTGCCTTTCAAAGAAGAGCAGCAATTGGGCACTATCTGGTCGTGTTGCAGGAGGACCTGCTTCTTGTGAAGAATGAGACAATGTTTTCAAACCACCTTGATGGCGATGTCATCTATCTCCACAGGACGTGTTTGCTTCCTTGTTGGCTGTTCATAGCTTTCAAGTTGATACCTCAAGGGCTGCCGCCTGTTGATGGCCTTGGTGTGCTACGTAGTGAAACGAAGAAAGGAGAAAAGTTTGAATTCTCAAGAGAGGACAGTATTCGGTTCCTTATAAAAGAGACAATCCGTTTCCTTTCTTACCACCATTCTAGGTCACAAGAAGAAACTAGTGCTTTTCAATAGATGCGGTAATAAAGACACACTACTGTGATGCATATATTGCAATGTTTCAAACACCCTGAACTGAAGCATGGGGAATATCTTTCTGATTTTGGTTTCCCATACATAATCATCCTGAATTTCAGTTGTCATCCTCCTAAAACTACTAGGTAAGTCTGTCCTATCTGAGGTGGCTCCAAACAAAGCTGTGTCGGTAAAAGTGTAATGACATACAGAGTTAGCAGTTTGGTCCTTGGAAGCAGAATAGCTGCAGGAGTGGGAAGCATATCAAATTAGCTTCTGCAGATACCTGGCTAACACATAATAGTGATTGCGGAGCTAGATAATTCACTGTGGTATTTGTAAGCACCACCGTATTGAGCTGAATTGGCATCACCTCAGTGATTCCTTACAGCTGGGCTGTCTGCACTGAATGGTTTAACCTTTACAGATATTAACTTTATTTTTCTCTCCCCTTCATCTAGACTTTGTCTGTCTCTCTCTGTAGGGCTGGGTGAAAGATGGACAAGTGAAACAAAAACAAACTCCGAAACAATTTCATTTTTATTCTTTTTATTTTAATTGTTAAAAAGAGAAACAACAAGCATGTTGTTTTGAGTTGGCAAACTAATTTAATTCAGCTCAAAATAAAACTTATCTTGTGCTAATCCTTTCTTTGTGTTGCCATCTTCAAGTTGCAGTTACATATCAAATGACATAATCAGTTTGAAACAGTTGAAATATCAACAGACAAATTATCTTCCTTGAGACTTTTTGCCCTCAAATTTTGCCCCAATTCATTATATGTTTTGCAGTCCTGAAAAAGCATTTTGGAATTAATTTCTGTTTCACAAAGCTCAGTGTTGTTTTTTCCACCTCCAATTCTTTTTTCCCACCTCTAATTCTGAACGTCCCAGAGCAGGAATCAGTCCTCCCTAAAGATGCCCAGCATAAGATGGGTTGTACTGGCAATATACAGTGACCACAGGAAATGCACCTGGGTCTTCTATAAAAACTGAGAAGGACAAATCTGAATCATGTATAAATATGTTGGTGTGTTATGAGGTTTCTTACTACTATTGGCAGTTCAGCAATGATTAAATGTGTCATAGAAATACAGAGAGCCCGACACAGAAGAGGCAAAACCGGTCAATGTTAGAGTCAGGCTGGAAGCCAAAACTCCCAGCCTCTGTCAGCTAGACCATTACCCTGGTATGGGGCTATACAGCCTCTCTGCTTTGAAATTCAGTGTCATAAACCAGAACTTACAAGTCCTGTGTGCTTCTTACAGGATTCATAAGATACGGAGCTGTCCCCACCTCTCCAGCTGTCATCTCCAATCTCATCACTCAGGAGAAACTCATTGAGCTTCTGTACACTTGAAAGAAAACAGGACAGTGAGTTAAATAAACCCAGGATTCCAGGGGTACATTTCCATTTTTGTGCGGTCCAGCCAGCAGGATGTATCAGAAGTGTTCCAAAAGAAGTTCAAGGGAACCTTTTGGTTCCCTATTAGACTGTCTGCAACCCTGATGGCAAGTGAAAAATTATTGATGTGGAAGAAGGACAGATGAAAACAATTGAATGTCATACTGTTAGCTGGGAGTGAAGAGGACATCTAGTCATGTGAGTGCCACTAGAGCTCTGTGGGAATGGTTTCCATCTTGGCAGGCTTACCACCTCTGTGCCTTTCTTATGCCTCCACACAGTCAGGATGCATAAATGAGTTATTCACCCACCCACGTCCTCTGAAAATGTCAATTTACTAGGTGCATTCTGAACACAGCTTTTGCATACACTGCCTACAAACAGGACTGACTGCTGCACAAACCAGCACAGCCACAGCCAGCCTCGGAGAAATACAGCAAGAGCTCTCTTTGCCTACTTCTTAAAACAGAGGTTCTGTTCACTCTTCATCACAGAAAGATGTGATCTTCTTTCTGCCCCACTTCCCTTCAGAATGCTGTAAGCACCAGGCTCATTATCATTCTGTGGAAGGGACGAATAAAAGCAGCCATCGGTCATGGTGAAGCTATGTTACTCTGCAAAAACTAAATATCAAGGTGCATTGAGCCAGAGACTGAGAAAACAGAATGACACATGACTTTAGATCAGTGATTTGAACACTGATCGGCAAATGGGAAAGTAGTCCCGTTTCAAGGCCTGTCTGAGCATTTCATATGAAATTATTTATACATGTTCAAGCCACAGAGATGCCGGTTAGCAAGAAAGCACTCTTATTGTCATTATTTCCTCCTGCCAGTATATCAGTTCCTATCTCCTCTTTTGAAGGGAGTATTTATTTGTCTAACTAACTCCTGTATCAGAATTTCAATCTTAAATAAGTCCACCAAGCAAGAATTTATCTTGTAGAAGATCATCTGATCATCTGCCTAAGAAGACATCAACCATTACATTGTATTTGAATAAGGACAGGTACCCTCAAAAGCTTTCATGGTACTAGAACTACTCCTTACAATAAAATGGAGATTCTGACCGAAGTATAAGCACTTAATCATAACACAAACAAGCACATCATCATATACATGTATTTGATTGATGACAGAGCCATGGAGTGGCCAAGCACACATTCTTCATTCTTCACTTGGGGGGACATGATGTTCATGGGAGAGAGATGTTGGGAAATAAGTTTGCCAAAGGGTAAAGTTTGTTTTGGCAAA
This sequence comes from Buceros rhinoceros silvestris, assembly GCF_000710305.1. Classification (NCBI taxonomy): domain Eukaryota; kingdom Metazoa; phylum Chordata; class Aves; order Bucerotiformes; family Bucerotidae; genus Buceros; species Buceros rhinoceros. Next base: position 7,890 of record NW_010408459.1, on the reverse strand, counting down.
TATGGCCTTTAAATAATGTCCTGAGGGGTAGCCAGCAGTGCTAAGGAAAACACACACACCACTTTGATATTAGGGCTAAACATAGTGCAGAGATGTAGAGGCTGGGATGATTTATAAAGGAGACTTGAAATTTTCCACTAGTCAGAAATCATTTTCAACCTAGGGAAAATCTCTCATGTGGTCCTACTGCTGCTTTGATAAAAATAAACCTTATTTAATTATTAATTTTTTTAAAAGCGAGTGTGGTGCTGGCAAATGACAGCTGTGGAGCCCCAAGTCCCCTTGACTGCTATTTTTTATTATCATTACCCACCAAAAAGAAGCAGTGGCAGCAGCAATGCAATCCCTTGCCAATGTGCCTCAGTCTTGGCAAGAAGAAACTATGTTTCTGGATGGGAAGATTAGTTCAGCCTTCGCATCCTGCTAATGATTGGTATCTGACATGTTACTGCCAGTCAGGTGTCAGTTTGTGCCTCCTGGGACGTCTTAGAGTGTGTATGTCTACATAACTGCCCCATGACCATGACTCTTTTCTTACAGACCACTGACACAACCGTCAAAAGTCTGAAATTTGACTTGCTACCAAGCAGCTCTCTTGAGATAACTGCTCTATAGCCCAGTCCAGCTACGAATCTGAGCTGACAAACGTTGTGAAATTATAAAAAGAATGGAACATTTCTTTGCCTCATGCAGTAAAAAGAAATAGTTGCTCTGATTTCTCTCACATTTCTGAACACTGGAGGCCCACCTCTAAATCCTCTCCCACATGAGCAGGTAGAAACAACTTTTTTCTCCAGCACCCTTCTGGTTCTATTACTGAATGTAGGTGTTCAAGAGACGGAGAAACTAGAAGGGCCACTTACCTTATGATAGCCTTGACTGCAAAACGAACCACAGTGGAGAGCAGGAACAGTGGTGTGACCAGGATGTGAAACAACGACAGTGATGCAAAGGCCTGGGCGGGTTGCAGTGGCTTCTTGTTGGTATACGCATAAGTCACAAAGGTCTGTCACATCAGGAAAAGAGCATGTCAGGATAAGGACTCTTGAAAAAGATAGACGAGGATAGCAAGCAAAACATTTTGCTCAAGTAAGGCAATAACCATATACCTTGGTTTATTTGGTATCCCAGTAAACTGAAGAGAAAGGTGTATTCTATTAAAGCGAAAAATACCTTTTGAACTTTCCAGTGATTTCAAGACATTAATACGTTTATGAATGAAAAAAAATTCTTTGAAAATTCAAAGCATTTAGTTTTGTAAAGTTTTGTAATTGACTTCAGGGTTTAGGGGAAACATAAACCCAGAAAAATCAGTAAGAAGTTAACACATTTTATGGGTTTTTTCTCACAGCTGCAGAGCTATAGTCATATTTCATCCAAATCTGGTACATACTGTCAGAACACTCTGAGTAATGACCTCAGAATTTGGTCGATGAAGACTCCTCACTGACCGGCATACCACAGTTCCTCTAGTGCATTAAACTGAGATTTAAAACCTGGCTAGAGGACAGACAAAATTTATTTCTCCTTAAACTGCAGATTACCCTTTCTTGAATACTGCAGTGATGGCTTGTAAGGCACTTTGAAACAGGAATGATTTTCACTGCTAGACAATAGAAAACAAAGCCACCCAAAATGCCTTCAAAAAGAGCTTTTTGAAATGAGTCTTCTCTCAAGTTGCAATGATTTTTTTCTTTATTTCTTATACAAAACATTTACATTTCGTTTTTCCAATCCAAACCACAGCTGGTAAAATACCAGCTCTGGGAATGGGCATTTCCAGTGTCATGCTATCCTACAGTTAGCAGGGACGCATTAGCTCGTCTGCTCATTTTATGAGGAATATGCCCTAAAATAAAAATGGTCTCCTTCCTCCCTTCCTTCCTTCCTTCCTTCCTTCTTTCCTTCCTTCTTTCTTTCCTTCCTTCCTCCCTTCCTTCCTTCCTTCCTGCCTGCCTTCCTTCCTTCCTGCCCTCCTTCCTTCCTTCCTATTTTCTTTCTTTCCACCTTTTTCTCCCTCTATTTTTCTCCCTTTTTATAAGGAAAAGTGAAAAACTCCGTATCTTACTGCAAGAACTGCTGCTATTGGTATGGCCGCATTCATAAAAACTGTGAAAGAGAAATAAAACGGGCATCAGATTATATGAAATAAGAGAAGACAGTTTTACAATTAGTCATATGGCACTAGAAGAATCCAGCTATTTCCAATTCAAGTAATTAAAACTCCTAAAGCAAAATTGCTGTTCTACAATCTTTTCAGGCCCTAGTTTATCTTTGCTATAATCAGAGCTGCTGTTATCTGAAGCCTCCTTACTGTAAAGCAACTCATAACCATAATGTCATAATGAAGGTAACACAAAACTTACTACAAAAAAAATTATCAAGACATGCTCTATATTTTCAAGTTTCTATGTTATGTATCTGTCACGCCTTTTTATTTTAATCACACTCTACACACAAAAGAGAAAGTGTCATAGGCACAGCTGTTTCTCAGTTCAGATGAAGTCGGGAGGAATGCTGACATAAAGAACAGGCTCCATTTCCGAGCACTAACAGAGTGGTTACTTACTGGAAAGAGATGTGTGAAGTGCAAAGGTTTTGAGACTGGTCAGTTCTTTCATTCTCGTTTCTTCCACACTAGTACAAAATATGTGCTCCCAGGCATAAAGCTTTAATAACTTAATGCCTTTTAGTATCTCATTGGTTTTCTTTAATCTCTCAGTAGAGTAGTCCTTCATTTCAAAAGAAAACAAGGATAAGAAATTTATAATGGTTTGTACTCTTAATGAGAATGCTATTTTCCCTAC
>NW_010408459.1:0-5001 GCF_000710305.1 Buceros rhinoceros silvestris | reverse complement strand
TGTAAAATTCATTAAAGATTTATAATTTTGTTTGTGATTTTGTACAGGCTTTCAGTTGCCATACTGAGAAAACCAATATAAAATTCCATGCTCTTTGGAGATACTGAAATGTTTACAATCATGAGGGGAAATGAAGTGACCTGTTCTGAAAAGAAAAATAAACCAAACATCCGAATCCTTCAGAGGGTGAAACTCAGGGAGGTGGATTAGTAGGTCAATGGTGGCTGTAGCAACAGACGAAAGACTATGTATGTGCAATCGCTGATAAAAGATTCATTCTGGGATTCATGCAGACCAATCATGCAAATAAGTGAGATGGAAATAAGATCTATTTAGCTATTTAGCTAATCTATTTAGCTAATCTATTAGCCAATCTATTTAGCTAATTGCCCCTCACCAGTAAACAGGAATCATAAATTCTGGTAAAATCATAATCCGAAAGATGTTACGAGTCAGAGGAACTCAGAAAAGAGCAAAAAAGAAAGATTCAGGCTATTTCTGGAATTATGCAAGGATCAATTATCTGTTCGTATGAATTGGCACAACTCAACAGGATTGAAGTGTGCCGAAGATTAGATCCGGGCATGTATAATTTGCTTACTGAATATTAAGATAACAAGGATCTTCAAATATTTGACAACTGAAACATCAAAGGTTGATTTAAAAAGTTCAAGGATCACAAGAATAAAGTTAAAAATTAGACAAAGTATCAGAAAACATTTCTAATTAGTGAACTAAATTAGGCAGCAAAATAAACTTAAAGCACTGAAAAATGTACAATAGATATTAATCAAGCAATGCCAGCTGATTCTTAGAAAATACCAAGGCTTGGAGTAAGAGCATAAAGCCATTTATGCTAGCCCTTTCAGAGGGGGTTGTATCATGCTCTAATATCCTCCTGTAATTTGTCAGTTGTTTGCTAACATCCCATGAAATACAGCATCTGAACGTAGGAATAACACCCCTTCATGGAACTGAATTCAGATGAAGCTGTAGTAGTTGGGTGAAAAATACTGAATGCAGAGAAGTCATGTCAACACCCATATACTACTTTGAGATTCTTGTCTGACTCGTGTTAGGAAGGAAGAGGTATTGAGCCACAGAAATAAAAGAAAGGGAGGGATGACGAAATTAAGCGACAGCTTGCCCAAACCTCTGCAATGAACATTCACTAACAACAAGAACAGAATCCAGAACCCCTGGTGCCCTGTTCTCATTTCTGGATCACAAATGCCACTGAAGTAATTTACTTACAAGTGTGCTCTTCTGAGCCTCAGCAAGCTTCGTAGCTATGAAGTACTGCATTGGAGCTAACAGTACAATGACAGCAGCACCGACCAAGGCACTCACGCCGAGTAAATTGTAGAGTAGGATCACACCCATTATTATCTATGAAGAAAAAAGCAGTAGAAGAAAAAGTAGATTTCAATATGCCAGAATGATAGGAAAAAAAAATTAGTCCTTCTAATAAACAGTTAAATGGTTCATAGGAATCAGCGAGCCCATGCTTGAGAGGGTCATGTTTGGAAAGTGTGGGAAACAAACCCAGAAGCCTTTATTTTTGACATGGACTGAGTAGTTTGTCTTAACAGCCTGGTAGTCCTAATTCCAGATGAGATTTCCACAGAACTAAAGGAGCACTAAAATGATGGTGCTTGCCCCAAGGCTTTCTACGGAACCACTGGTCTCAAGCCTTATTTACACTGGGGTTCCTTACATCACTCTGGAATTATTCAAAGGTCTTAGGACTGCCATGAATCACAGCTGCATCCTGTCGTAGTGGTCCTCTTGCAACTGCAGACAAAGGCACATCTAGAGACAGGCACTGAGGCATGAAGCAGGTAATGACAAGGTGGGAATGACACAAACCTGGGCTTGTGCATCAATACCATGCAGCTCTGTAGAAAAATACCAAGAGACTACTTTAGCCCTACAAAGAGTTTGGGGACACTTCCCACAAAGGTTTACCTAGGAACGGCTCTGATGCAACTGCCGTGATTCTGGTTCATGAGTGAATACAAGCTCTGTTATGTATTTTTATTAAAAGCTCCACTTCACGTTACAGAGATGTCCTCAGTGATAACAAGGCATAGGGAACTAGTTTCCTACTTTATATTTTTATCTTTTAAACAAGACAGTTCTGTCTTTAAATTTGCTTCCTTATTACATAATATCAGAAATAACATTTTGAAAGCATTATTTAGCTTTTCAGGCTTCTGTAAGGTAAATTAGTATACCTAGAAGCCATTTTCTTAGCAGAATAATACAAGGTTGCAGGTACAAATTTGTACGTGGAGTAGACTGAAGCCTTTACTGGGGGCCTGATCCTGCAATGAATTTTTTCCCTTGAGAGCAGGCCATAATTGGTGGATACACATTATATTTTCTAAGATTCACCTCAGTCTTCAGCAGAGTATGGCTATATTTGGTCACACTGGATGGATATAAATTTGCTACAGCTGTTCTGCTGGAGGAGGGGGCAGCCTTGACAATTGCTGTTTCTTGGGACATCACTTCAAGCTCAACTCCTTTGCACAGAGCAAGATGGGAAAGCCCTATCACCATTTCCAGAGTTGTGTAGTTATAATCCAGCTCACAGTTACTAAGGGTTAGTTTACTCCTTCTTTCCCCCCCCCACCCCATGAGCTTATCAGGCAGAAAGACATTACCACAAAACCAGTGTCATTGATATTAGCTAAATAATATTTTGAGAAGGAAATAGTAAGTATTGTCTTTTCAATTTTATTACTGGAGCAGAGGTATAAGGTAATTGCTATTATTAAGGGCTTGAGCAGAAGGAGCCCCATATAGCCTTAGCCACAGATGCTCACTCACCAAGTACACTCATCAGGTGAAAATTCATGGGTAATGCTACACTCATTCCCAGCTAACGTTATGGTCAAGCTATCCCTGCATTCCCTGTCTCATGACTGCCTGAAGGTAAACTACAGAAACCAGCAAAATTGTCAGAAGCTTCCTCAAACCAGCCTCTTATAATAGTGGTGAGGCCATTACGTTTCTACAGTGGCTGGGACAGAGACTTTATTACAGAGACAAATGAGTGGTGAATTTTGGCTACGTATAGTTATTCACTAGCCACATCCATGACACAGAAATCCTGCTCAAAAAAAAATCTGCTGTCCTTACTGCTGAGACAGCCTCCCGGAGGCCCTTGGAGGAGACAAGGAGCTATGTTTCTGCTTGTTAGTCTTCCTGGAAAATGAACGTGAAGTCCAGGTTCCCCTGTGTATCTTGTAGTAATCTCACAGACTACACTCTTTTCAACCAGGTTGGAGGATCTCTGAAATCAGACCCTTACTTTGATGCTCTACCTGAACAGGCATTGCCCACAGATTGGGGCACAGGAACAAGAACCACATTAATTGATTTGTTTCGATGGCAACCAGGTTATTGATTTGTCCCAGCGTCATTTCTCCCATGGACAAGTTGGATGTAGAAAGCCTCAGGATCTTGTTATATATCATTGCCTGTAGGAAAGGAATAAAATGGAAGATAGTAAAATGATAAAATTATAAACCCACAGTAGCAGCACGACATTTCAAACTGAGGTATCAGTCTTTACGTAAGACAGCCCTTCTCCCAGTCTCTCACCTGAGACAGAGAGAGAGATGGAGACAGAGTGAGAAAAAGCACAAGAGAAAGAAATTACTTTAAAAGACTCCAATTCCTCTTAAAAGGTTTGTTGCTTAATGTGGACCTAAAATAGAACAAAATGACAACAAAACATCAACATTTGAGAGACTGGGCAAAGATCTTTTTTTACTAAACATTCGGTGAGCCTGCTTTTCAGTGACACATTATCAAACAGATCCTTGTTTCTGATAAGATAGTTAAAAACATATTATAAAGTTTTGATGAGGGTGGATATGTATTCTTTTTGTTTTCTCTCCTTTACTTGACCATTTATTTACATAAAATTTGTAGGAGCTTAACAGGGTTTAAAATTATTCATGGCTAATATCTACCAGAATTTTAAAGACCAATATTGTGAGCCCAGTTTGCAGTTATGGCCAAGTACCAAACACCACAGTTTTTAAAGTAATTTCTGCTTTCTGCCCTGTTTTGCCATGAGCAAGGTAGATCCTGTAGAATTGGTCAGAAACGCCTACAGACCATGGTGAATTACATCAGCTGCATACGGTCCCAACAGCTGCCATTTTGGCAAGTGGGAGTCACAAAAGCACAAGGAAATAATCAGGTACTCTTTCTTCACCACATCCGTACCATCTATTTTGGGAGGAGGTAGAAAACGATTGAAACAGCTACATCGATCACAACGTGCTGAAAAAAAGAAGCTTCCACGCTGAGATTATATTCCTGTGGTTAGTTACACCTAGCAAAACATCAGTTCCAGCTTCTGTTTTGCAGACAGTGCTACTGCTGTCTGTGGAGTTTGTCTGCGGAGATCCCTGCTACAACCCGCCCACGTGCTGAGCTGGAGCTGCTGGCTCCAGTTCATAAACACAGCTTTCGCGGAGGGTGAATGTATGCTGGTTTTAGAGACACAGATAATTCACTCCTGTCCCATCCCGCAGGGCTCTGTGGAAAAGGGCATAAATATTCAGAGTCACCACTCACAATACGTGGCCAATATTCCATAAAACCTAGGCCAGCCAAAAGGTGCTCTGCAGATGACTCTCTTCGCAGTCAGCAGCAGTAACCTCAGGAGCAAATGAACAAAGCAGACATACAGCCAGAATGACACTGCTTATCTCCATGTGCCTAACGTCACCTGGACAGATATGTTCTTACGTGCACAGAGTGTTAAACTTTTACATGTTAGTATGACGGGTTTAGTTTTTAGCAAAAGGAATAGCTGCCATCAGTTTGGCTATGTCGGTGACACTACTTTTTCCAGTTTTCTGTATGAAAACACGGTGCGTATCTTCCCTCAAACCATTGTTGACCTAATCCTCATATAAAGAACAGGACAAATGCAAGTACAAAGCTGGAGCTATCATTAGTGAATTTCTTGGCAGA
>NW_010408458.1:0-2826 GCF_000710305.1 Buceros rhinoceros silvestris | reverse complement strand
CCCCACGACAAGGGGGTGCTCATGAAAGAGACATAACATACATAACATAAATAACATACATAAAATGGGCAACATGCTTCTACCTGTTATAATAATATGATTTTTCTGCTTTCAATGTCATTGTAACATTTCTTAATATTCAAAGGTATGTGTGGTTCACATCTAAGAATTTTAACTTTGCTGTTTGTAAAAATCTGAATTTGAAAAGTCTGTCCCAAAAGTAATGGCATATAATTTAAGACCTGTCTGATTTCTAACTTTTTATTTTGGGTATCTCTTATGTTTTGGGAAACTTTCTGTAAAATGGAAATGGGAAGAAACATTGTTTCAAAAATATCTAAACAGATTTGCATTCTGACTGGACTCTGAGATTTGGAGGTTTAAGCTGACCTGTATTGTTGTAATAGACCTAATCTCAGGCTTCTTATTTTGAAAGCTGTAAAACTAACTAACTTGAAAAGTATAGATCAGTCATAGATTCAGTGTTCTTCTCTGTTTTATGGAACAGTTAAGAAGATGGTAAGAGCTTCAAAATGCTAAAATTACTTTAAAGTAACCTAACCCAAGACTGGGTAAAAATACATCTTGGGGGTTTTTTTTTGGTTGGTGTTTTTTTGGTTTTGGGGGGTTTTTTGGTGCGCGAAGTTGTTGGTTTAGATGAAATCTGTAGTCAACTGAGAATGAATATTTTGGAACAAAGTGAGAGTATCTAAATGGATGGGTAGCTAATGCACAGTTAAATTAAAATGTTAATGCTGTTTTACATATTAATGCAGGGGGAATTTTGAATGTGCATTTCTGTTCAAAACCATTGATCTATTTCTTGTAAAAAAAAACTCTGCAAAGCCTTCTCTTGACGTTCTTTTGGAGGCTATTAGAGAAAACCTTCTCATTAGTACTAATTCTGATCTTTTTTTAATTATGATCCTCCTCATTTCCCTTTTTAAGATAGGACAGGAAAAGCAATTAATTTTAATTAATTTCAAGCAATTTCAAATTATTGTGGATTTTTAAGTTTAATCGCTTGTGAAAGTAAGTTTTACTTTGCTTTGAATTACAGTAAGTTATACTTACTGTCTTCATCATTGTCAAAGATTAAACCATTTTTGCCTCTGACTAATTTTGACTCATCTATGATATATTTGTTTAGCCAAAAATGGTTTCTGGATATTATTGGAAAAATTGCTGTATTTCCTGATAATTGCCCAGGGGAAATGTTAAATTAAAAAATTACAAACAATTTGATATGCTTGGTAATTTTAATATTGTTTATGGATATACTCAGCAAATATGTGACGTATGTGAAAGAGTTACAAAGAATGCCAGCTAAAGGGCATGACACTTCTGGAAAGGAGAAAAACAAACTAACTTTCTTTTCTCTATGGCAACAAGTATTAAATCTTAGCAGAAACATTCTTCATTTAACATTTATCATAGCAAGAGACAGCGTCCTGAGCTTGAATATTGTTTAATTTGTTTTTATTTTTAATATGAGATTTGATTCAATGGATAAAATGTAATGCTTTGATTTTTCTCTGAAACAGATTAATACTTGTGAGACACATCATCCAACAGTAAACTTGCTGGAAGGAAAACTTTTATGTGAGTCATCCTTCTTTAACTTCTTTCAGTTCCATATTTTTGAAAATGAGTCAGAAGTAGCTGATTTAGGCTTCGAATCGTGGTCAGTCACTTTACATATCACTGCATTTGAAGATTGCGCACGTGTAAACATAGCTGTTGATAAGCACGTTTTCAATAGCTTCAGGGAAAAAAAAAAACCTTTGTCCTTTTATGTATGGAGTGTTTTTACGAATAATAAATATCTTCGGCACTCCAGTACCTTGAGCTCTAAGAAATATGAATCATAGCAAAATGGAATTTTAGCCTATTTCTTCTAGTGAGCAGTACCATAGGAAGGTTTGGTAATTGCTACATGCAAAGAAGAATGTTAATAAACAATGTGTAAAAACATTACATTGTAAATAATATTTTGACTGAATGCAGGACAGCAGTTGCCTTTAACTGATTACTTCAAATGTGGTTGTTTAGAGAATTAGAAATCCAGTACTTGCACTGGAGAAGAAAAGAGAAGTAATATAATCCAGGAACTATACCAAAATTTGTCTAACCACAATAGGATGCAAATTTCAGAACAATTATGACAGAAACATGGAAAAAACACAAAAATGGAGCAGAATCTTTATCAATTGGAATTCACTATGTATGTGGTGAAAAATTTATTTCATTTAAAATGTCTGATCAGCTGTAGATGAAAATCTGAAAAAAAGAGTTAAAATTAACTCTCTTTGGCATTTGTGTGATGCATCTGGCATTTAGCACCACATGTGAAACAGTCATGGAGGATGGGGAATAATAAACTGGTAAGAAAGATCCTTTGCCTAAAGAAGTTAACAGTGCTAACTGTCAGATGCTGGCTTGTAAAGAGTCTGGCATGATTTTACAAATGGTGAACCTGAAGGAAGATTTTTTTTTCAAACATTCTTGTTTCATAGTTCCGTACTTTTGTTAATGACCTTCACATTTAAAAATGGACACATCCAGATTAAGCTGTCTGTCAGTACAAGGAGCTAATTTGAATGACTTTGAGGACTGATATGAAAGAAATGGGAAACGAGTTAAGGTTGGATATGATAAAGTTGCTTTCATAGAGACTAGCAGTAAGAATATCTGCTGTCAGAATATTGCTGTCAGAAGCAATGAATAAGAAAAATAACTGTGTGTTCATAACAGATTGAGTGTAAGGAAGTAATTAAAAAGTGATTTAGAGTTTACTGGTGTCCTGGGTTAGCCAAAACTTCCCAT
>NW_010408457.1:0-2160 GCF_000710305.1 Buceros rhinoceros silvestris | reverse complement strand
TGGCAAGAGGCGGGAGAGCGGGAGGTGCTGGGTCACAGGGGTTAACAGCGGTCAGATGTCCTCGCTTTTGGAACAGTCGTTTAACCACAACCCTTTCTGATCGCCGTGGCTACTCTTTTAGGAAAAACAGAAAGGTGATAGAGAAAGTGAGGGCACGGTTTGGAAGAGCTGTCAAGGGAACACCCTCGGAGCCTGGCACGGTCCCTTACCGGGCTTTGCAAAAATTACCTTCAAAGTTGAGATGTGTTTGGTCCTGAAAGTCTCTTAATTCCACACAGAAGGTCTGCTAGTCTGGGTCTTAACTAAATATGTTCTGCACTGCTTCTCATTTCAGCTCTTCTAAAGCTGGGTCTGAACGGCGAGGAGTGCAGACGGCTCCCGAGGGGCGTTTTGTGTACCCCTGCTCCGGGGGCAAACGGGTCACCGCAGCAGCAGCAGCTTGCTACGGCGTCAACACCTGCTTTCATGGTAACCAGTTATCCCGTGCGAGTCAGGGCTCCTGCTGCTTTGAGTGTTTGAGCTGGCCCACAGACAGGGATAGTAACCACTGTTTATCTTGACAGCTGCAAAAAGTTTCATTTCACAGAGCTGGACTTAATTCTCTTCTGCTGCACAGACAGAGAAGAGAGTTTGTCTTTGTGCCATACAAGTGAAGCAACGCACCAGAACGTACCAGGACCACAGCGTTAGGAAGTCCGCATCTCACCAAAACATATAAATTAAAAAACAGATCTCACCAATTTATTAAGACAGTCACTGACAGTTTGTAAAAAAAATTTCTAACATACATAAAAACTTCAGGCCAGAAACCGTGAGGAATCGAAAGGGCTTCCCCCCTACCCTGACCCCCAGTACAGACAACGCAATACAAACTCCAGTTTGCTGGATTTAAATCGGCTTTATCTTGAAGTGTAGTCCGATAAGGCTGAAGACTAGACACTTAAGGTCCTGGACCAGGTAGTAGAACACTCTCAAGCCTTCTGGATCCCTGCAGTGCACCACAGGAGGAAGGAAGGCAGGAAAAAAAAAATTAGACTGACATTTTAAGAGAGTTTATAGAACTAACCTATTAAAAAAACCAAACCCAAAGGCTATAGGGAGACTTCTCAGAGGTCATTGACAGATTTGTTTCATTCTACATGCATGGATAAAACATGCTGTACAAGTTTACATGCTTCAAGACTTAACAAAATATGCATTTTAATCATGAAAGTCAGTAGTAACATCACTTTGGATTTAAAAACCGTGATACCCAGGTCTTTCCAGCCCAGGTGAAATGCAGAGGTCTTGGTGGGGCACCTCAAAGCCTGCGGTATATTACAGGGGAACACAGAGCGCCTGGGTCCCCAGGAACTGACCTGTACTTTGGAACAACATAAACTACAAGTACCCAGTAGCCAGTGAGCTCTGACACAGACCGTTACATAAAAATGACAGCAGTGTAAGAAAGCAGAGTACGTACTTGGATTGATTTACATCAATAAGCGAACCAATTTTTGACGTGGTAAAGGAGATGTGCTCATCACCAATTACTATTTCAAGCTCCTGAAAAATGAAAAATTATAGGAACTCAAAACTACTGCTTTATGGTATTAATTACAGAAATACTTAAATTTAAGTGGCTTTTCTGTTTTTATTACAGAACCACAGAACGGTGGGGGCTGGAAGGGACCCCCGGAGATCATCCAGTCCAACTTCCCGCTAGAGCAGGAGGCACAGGATCACATCAAGGTGGGTTTTGAATATCTCCACAGAAGGAGACTCCACCGCCTCCCTGGGCAGCCTGCGCCAGTGCTCCGCCACCCTCAGAGGAAAGAAGTTTCTCCTCACGTTCAATACCTTATCACAGATGTTGATATGATCTGTGAATCCTGTTAACTTTCATAACTGAATTGTCATTCAGGCACTGCTCAGGTTTTAAAAGAGCATTTGATTCTTCTTGGCTAAACACAATTCTGCCTCGAAGAAAAAGCTGTAAGCTTCTAATGAGCTAACACATCAAAATTAAAGGAGCAATTGGAAGAGACACTGTACGCCAACCTGTCGGCCAACTCTGTCGGGAGGAGGCCACAGCGCATCGTCTTCTTTCGTGATTTCGCTGTCGTCAATGATTCTCTTCAGCTCCTCCATGACGCTCTTATGCACATACGCCTGCAAACA
>NW_010408456.1:24820-25154 GCF_000710305.1 Buceros rhinoceros silvestris | reverse complement strand
CGCCGCTGGCAGTCGGTGCCTGTGCCCGAGAGACAGCTGAAACCAGGCTTAGCTGCAGTGCTTTGACCTAGGTTAAGGTGGGTCCATGGCTTCTCTCTAGGCGAGTGTTGCCCCATTTGTGGGCTTCATTGGAGATGGGGGTGTTGGTAGATGGAGCTGGCTTCTGCTGCTGCCTGGGCTGCTAGTGCTGCTCACCCACCAGAACAGCCCTCCCCTCCCTGGATGTCTAGTATGGTAATATTTCTAGCCTAGACAGCTCCTTGAGGTTACCACTTCTGTGCTTCTGTTGTGTGGTTGTGGTAGCTCAGATATCTTCTCAAATGAGAGCCTTGGC
>NW_010408456.1:355-24594 GCF_000710305.1 Buceros rhinoceros silvestris | reverse complement strand
GGGAGCATTTTTGCAGCTGACTTGGGGAACTTGAGCTACTGGATACCACCAGCCCATCACATCAGTTTAGGTGAGGGAATGTGGTCTGCAAGTGCTTGCTTATCTGTTAAAATGCAAAAGCAGCCAGGTTAGGTAAAGCCTCCTTTATCAGTGGCAAAAAGCTCCCTTGGTTGGCTCTTGGTGCTGAGGCAGTTTAGGGAGCTCTTGTCTGCCATGTTCAGCTGGCTTTGCTGGAGGCATGTGGGGAAAAATGTTCCCTTTGCAGCAAATCCTGTATGTTGATTGTTTCTGGGTTTGACCTCTCAAGGGAACCAAACCCTCAGCTTGGCTGACTTCTGCTTCTGCCTTATCTGAGCGCCTCTCTGCCCTGCCCCGGGATCTCCTCTGTGCTTTAGGGTTTGCCTTAGGATTGCTATTGCTCTGGGCAGTGGGAGCTGTGGGAGAGTGGCAGAGCGACATTGAGGCTGTGGGATTAATGCTGAAGGAACATGCTTCCAGGTCTCTCTCTTGCCCTCCCACTCCCCCCAAGCTATAAGGGGGTGGGAAATGCCCCCCGCCCCCGGACATACAGACCAGGGTTGTTGCTGATACTGTTGCCTGTGTCAGTTCCTTACCCACTCCAGGGAAAAGCTTGTCTTGCCTTTCCTGGCTCTGCTGGAGGTGAGTACTCAAGCCAGGCTGCAGGGGTTGCTGCAGGGAAGTGGTGGCTGCTGCTGCAGAGGGAGGTGACCAGTCCTGAAAGGCTTTGGCAGGCCATGGAAAAGGAGGACGTGGGTGCTGTCGGCCCTGCAGCTCTCCTGAGGGATGCCTTTGCTTCAGCTCCTCAAGCACACGTTGTTCACCATGAGCTTAGCCAAAATTTCTGTAGATGTCTGTAAAATTCTACAGGCTTCCAGGAGAACAATACAGACCTGACCCAAAGAGACAGCCCCGTACTCACTCAGACCATGATTTTAGGATGAGTTTGTTCTCCCCTGCTTCACAGCTGTGTGTGTTCTCTTGTGCTGTCTCTGATACCTGTGGGAGCAGCTGTAAGAGAGGACCCTGGCCTCTGACATACAGGAGACTGAGGAAGCTTGAAGCAGGAGAAAGGGGTCAGTTTGGAGACTAGCTGTGGTCTGATTAAAGGCAAGGGGCAATAGCAGCACAGAGGCTCCTTGTAGTGAAGTAGCTGGGATGGAGCTGTGATTCTGTGGCACCTTGTTTTCTTTGCTGTTTGGTCATGGCCAGGGGCTGTAGATGCTATGGCAATATTAACCTTATCTGCAGCAGTATGCTGAGATACCAGGAGATGTTGGGAGGGATGTCTGCTTTGCTGCAGAGCTGCTGCTTTTCCTGCCTGGTCCTGCTATTTCTCCATTTCCTGTCAGATCTGCAAATCTGTTAAGTGTTGTGAGAAGGTGGATCTCCAACTGGGATGTGAATCAAGTAGATTACAAAGTGATGCTCTACATGTTGAGCATGGCATGTCAATGAGCCTTAGGAGAAAATGGACCAGATTGGTTTTCCTGGTTGAGTGAAGTGTTGTAGTCCCTGGGGAAAAAAATGGTTCAAGAAGGAGAGACTGGCTTGGCTGATGGGGTAGACGTGCTGAAGAGGGATGCATCAATGGAGTTGGATCATGGGGTATGGACTGCAGTTGTGAAAGCTACTGGAGTGGTGAGGGTAGAGCCATGTAAGCATTAGGACCAAAGCTGACAAAGAGGGGGTGCAGGTATGACCCTTTGGATTGCCCGAGTGGGAACTGGCATGTGGATGAAGGGAAGGAGGACCGAACTGGGATGGGCTCAGGCAGGAAAGAGGGCTCTGTAAGGCCTCTGAACTACTCTCCCAATGCTTGTGCTTTGTCTGCACTTTCAGGTTGCCTCCTGTCTGGTAGCTCGTCTAGGAGAAGCCCTCCTTTTGTGGCTTCTCCCTGGCTGGCGGTGTGTGTCTGCTGAGCAGGAGGTGACATCTAGTGTCAGCTCAGTCAGCAGTAACTGTGACTTGGGCTGGTTCTGGCTCTTCCTTCCACTCCAGGTTCTGTGACAACGGTTTTTGGTGCATGCAATGGGTGCAGCTACAGTGTTCTGCTCTAAGGGAGGAAGCAAGCTCCTTGCCCCTTCTGTTGGGCAGAACAGCTTGAGCTGGGTGCCTCCATGCAGTGCCACAGATCCCTTCCTCCAGAAATTACAAACATTTCTCCTTCAGGCTCTCTTCAATCTGGGTGCTGGTAGCAGGGTGGTAAAATGAAAGGGATGGAGCTACTGGTGGGAGAGCTGGTTATAGGGGTGAGGCCAAACGTGAAGCCAGGCATGCAAGGGTAGGAGGTGACCTGTTTTCCTACCCTGATGGATGCAGTCACTCCTTGGTTTCACCTAGACAAGTGTCTCTGGAGGCTGTGTGCCATGTGTGCTGCCCACTTGAGGTCTCAGGTCTGCCTGTGGGGACCCAGGCTTCCTTCTTTGTCCTTGGGAGAGTGGGCAGAGGAGTGAACAGTGGCCTTTCCTCTATATCTCCCCGCATCCTGTCCTTTGGAGAAGAGTTGGACGTGGAGTCCAGGCCCTTGGCAGTCTGGAGTGTATGCTGCCTTCATCTCTGGTGACTTCTTTATTTTTGCCATCCTTCAGGATGATCCAGCGGCACCAGCTGGTGCAGACTGTGCTGCAGGAGCTGCAGGAAGCCACTGAATGCTTTGGTCTGGAGGGCCTTACCAGTGCTGCACTGGAGGCAGAGAGGACCCTGTCATCTTTCTCCCTGCCTAGCTATTGTGGGAGACAATTCCAAGAAGAGCTGGAGGTTGACCGAGTAGCCAGGAGCCTCTATCCTGAGGATGCCCCAAGTAACATGCTGCCTCTGGTTTGCAAAGGTGAGGGGAACCGCCTCTTTGAGGCTGCCAGTGTGCTTCTCTGGGGCAACCCCAGTCTCAGCCTGGAGCTGCAGGTGCGTACCGTGGTGGAGATGCTGCTGCACAAGCAATACTACTTGAATGGCATGATTGACTCCAAGGTGATGCTGCAGGCTGCCCGCTACTCCCTCTGCACTGAAGAGACCCCAGAGATGACCAGCCTTCCCATGGCTATTCTGGAGGCCATCTTTGATGCTGATATCAAAGCTACTTGTTTTCCTGGCACTTTTGCCAACATGTGGCATGTCTATGCTCTTGCCTCAGTACTGCAATGTAACATCTACTCCATCTACCCCATGAGCAACTTGAAGATCCGTCCCTATTTCAACCGGCTCATCCGACCCAGGAAGTGTGGCCCACGAACCTCCACGCTCCACATCATGTGGTCAGGGCAGCAGCTCTCCCAGCAGGTCTTCAAAGCACAGTACTTTGTGGCTGTGGTTGGCCTGGAGGAGCTAGAACCCAAAATACCTTCACCAGAGCCTCCTGTCCAGCCCATGAAGACTCTTGAGCTGCTGAACAGTGACCCCCAGCTGACTTACTCAAACCTGCGTGACCGGTACAGTATTACCAAAAGCACCTTCTACCGCTGGAAGCGCCAGTCTCGTGAACACCGGCAGAAAGCAGCTGCCAGGTTTGCAGCTAAACACTTCCTCCAATCCTGCTTTCAGGAGGGCAATATAATCCCCCTCCAGCACTTCCGACAAATGTTTCCAGAAATCTCCCGATCCACGTACTATGCCTGGAAGCATGAGATGCAGAGCACGGTCAATGGTGATGCCTTTGCTCCGGCTGAGGCCTATGGATTGCAGGAGCTTCACAAGGATGTCCCAAAAAAGGCTGATGTGGATGAGCCAGCAAATTCAGGGGGGAGCTTAAGATCTCCAAGTCCTTCTCTAGACCCCATCCAAGCAGGAATCTTCATGCAAGGAGCCAAATCCTACCTGGAGAAATGCATTTCCATGAACACTTTGGTGCCTTACAGGTGCTTCAAGCACAGCTTCCCTGGCATCTCTAGGTCCACTTACTACAACTGGCGAAGAAAAGCAATCAAGGAGAACCCCAACTTCAAACCCCCCCAGTCTCCCTTGGATAACCAGAAACCTCTAGTGATAGGAAAGCCATTCCTGCAGTTGAAGACAAGCAGTGTGCCTGTTAGGAAGAGGCTGGATGGAGATCGTCCAGCCCCCAGGAGTCTTTTGCAGCTCAAACCCTCTCTATGCTGGAGAAAGCAGCTGCGAGACATGGCCAAGAGGCAGGTCCAGCAATGGCGACTGCCGTTCTGCAAGTACCGTCTGCGCTACCCATCTCTTTCCTCCACAGCCTACTGGTTTTGGAAGGGCAGTGGCTGGGTCCTTGGGCAGCATCGCCTGCCCTGGACCAGCTCCAGCCGGCTGTTGAACCAGGTGGTTTCCCTGGCACCTGCAAGAGTGGACCCAGGTGCCCCAGTGCCCCAGTGCCACATGGAGGTAGCCACCAAGCACCTAAACAAGCTGGTGCCAACTGCACCATACAAGACCACCATTTCAGGCTACGCCATGTCAGAGAGAGCCAACAGCCGGATGTTTGTGATGGATGTGATTGCCACTGCCCAGTTCAAGGCGCAGGCCAAGCTGTTCCTGCAGCAGCGCTTTGAGTCGAAGACCTTCCCCACCTACAAGGAGTTTAGTGCCCGCTTCCCACTCACGGCACGTTCCACTTACTACATGTGGAAACGCGCCCTGCATGATGGGCTGACACTTGTGGATGCCTGAGTGTAGTTGTCAGCTGGCTTGGCCATAGCTCCTTTGATGCGACCTTTGGCTCTCTGGTGGGGTGCCCAGGCTGGGCCCCACTCTAACTTTTGTTCTGGCTTGGTTTTGTTTTGTTCCTAGTCTCTGGATTTCTTTTCTGTGTGGTTCAATCAGGTATGAGAGTGTCTGCACAGTGACTGTTCCAGCAGACAGGAGGAGTGGAAGGAGAAAGCACCGAGTTGTCCCAAAGGGGAGGGGCCAGGGGTTGTCCTCTCTGTGCTCAGGGTGAACAAGTAAGGGAGTACCATGTCAGCGTCACAGGATGCTGCCAGGCCTCCTGAGGTGGAGAATGTGAAGGTCTCTCTGCCCTGTGCACTTGCTTGAATGAGTAATGTGGAGGTGCCCAGCATCCCCTTGGCAAGCAAAGCAGTACTGGCTGAGCTGCAGGTGAGGAAGGGCTTGGACAGACATCTTTGATCTGAGCTCCATCCAGCTAAGGAGAATAACAGCTGCCCTTGGTGTCAGCACTAATGTCACCTTGGCGTTTTGGCTTTTAATGCTGGCATCTGGCTGCCCTGATCTTCTTGAGAGGGTGCAGCAGCTGATAGAGGAGGGGACTTGTTTGTGTCCCCACTATAGTCTGTCTACTGGGAATGCTAAGCTAGGAGCCCGTGTCCTTTGCAAGCTCTGTAGAAGCTGTCTCTGACCTTTCTGGTCTTGCAGCAATAACCTTTCACACAGTCCTTTACTCTCTTACAGCTGGCAGCTGCCTTACTTTCTTAGGGTCTCTCTTCCCTGATGCCTGGGGGAAGTCAGGGAGACTGAACTTTGTGTGGCCAGTGTCCCTGCATCCCCGGTGCTGTGCTGCAAGCTGAGCTCGGTGTGGGTGTCTCCTCGCAGCAAATGTAGATGCATAGTTCACTTGTAAGAAACTGAAGCAATAAAGACTTTTCCACTCCTAATTTTGTGCGGTTTGTTACTCTTGCTTGTGTGATTTCTGGTCAAGACTTCCCCATCTATGTCTGCTTTTAAAGCTGGCTTTTGGGCAGAGGGTGCCTGCACGCACCTCAGTCCCTGCTCCTGTGCATGTCCTTTGCTGCTTGGTGGTGCTGTGAAAGCCTGATAGGTGCTGTGCTTTTCCTGGTGAGAGGCCAGGACTCACCTCCCAGATTGGATGCAAGGCTGGGGACAATGCAGTTGACACAGCAGCAGTGTCTGAGATTGTCAGCACATAGTCATGCCCTGAAGTGGTGGTGCTGTACTGGGAGGCTAAAACCAGCTGTTTGCACCTCTGTCCTGCCAGTGTCTCGGGGTACAGGGCTGGGGAGTCTCTGCCTGCTCATGCTCTGCTGGGTGTCTCTGAAAAAGCCGTGACTCCTTCAGTGTGTGAGCTCCCCTGTGGTATCTGCCAGCATGGCTGTGCAGGACTGAGCTGCGGAGAGTCTGGGGTTGGCTGCTACTGCTGAGGAGAGTGGTGACAACTGCGTACCCCTTATTTTCCCCAAAGCTGCTGGGAGTCAGAGCACCCTACAAATGTGAGAGAAGAGCCTTTTAAGCCCTGCACCTAGAAAATCGGCCTCTGAGGCTGGGTCTAACAGGAGGGCTGAGTCCTTTCTTACCCTCAGGCCTTTGCAGGGTGATAGGGAACTTTGGTGATCTTCTTAGGAGTTGAGATGCAATAACACCCTTGCTTGCAAATAACTTCCCCCCCCGCCTTCAATGTGTCTGGGACCTTTCAGTCCCTACTGCAGCCCAGTCCTGCTCCAGATGCAGCCTGGCTTCACTGACCACCAACCACTTAAGCAGAGGGAAACCTGTGCTAGAAAGCCCTGCTGAGCTTTCCTGGGCATGAGCCTACTCAAGAAAGGGGGGCTCAAGGTCATCCTGTGGCATCCTTGGGCCTGAGCTATATGGTAGGGCAGCCCTTGAGGAGCTGTGCTGAGACAGTGGTACCACTTCAGGTACCACTTAGCTCTGTGTCCTTTGTGCAGATGTTCTCACCACCATGCAGGGGGGTAGTGGCGAATGGGGCAAGAAAGCCCAAGGCCATCTTTCAAGAGAGATTTGTCCTGCAACCACTACCCTCTTGCAAGACATTTTTGAGGAGCCTTTGTGAAGAGAACTAGGTGTCACGGTTTTTCTGCCCTTAGCTGAATGCCTGGGTGGGCCACAGTAGGAAAATAATACTTATCCCTCCGAGGGGTTTTATAAGTGCCTTTACATTTCTACCTTCTTGTGCCTTGACTGGCAGCAGGGTTATGGTGGGTGTTTACCAGCAGGCACCACCAAAATGGTAGGTGCTCATTATTTACTGTTGTAGTTTGTGGATGAGCAGAGTTTAAATGAGGGGGAAACTAGCACTTGATTCATACCTGTCATGCTGGTCTCACATTGAGCAACGGATGCTCCTGGCAGGGGATAAATTTGAGGTGGCCTCAGCTGCTTCTTGCTGCACTGCTGGGCACCAGTAGATAAATCTCTCCATTTGCACGTGTGGAGTGAGGTTTAGCCACCTGAACACCCTTGCAGGTGGATGCTTAAAAGCAGTAATCCCCACTAAAGATGGAAATTAAAACGTAAGTGAAATGCAGAGGGTGGGTGGCTGCAAAGTCCATGGGGACCAGTTCCTCGTCCACCTGCAATTTAGGGCTCTACCACTAACGCACCTCATTCATGTCTGTGAGAGCGGGTTTGCAGGTGCAGGAGGTGGGCAGTGCAGTGGGCTGCCTGGACACCATGCTGTAGAAATAGTTGATTGTGCCCAAGGAAAGCTTTGGGGAGCTTATCTAATTTGTGTTATCTTCACATTAGATCTGCCCTTTTCATGCTGCAGCGATGGTTCAGGCCTTTCCTCATTTTCTGCTGGCTGAGGAGCTCCCTGCCTGCTGCAGCAGTTCCTGCGGGCAACTCCTCATCGCATTGCCCTGCATTTCATCCTGTCTCCACCCCTCTTGCCTTCAAGGTAGACCAGTTACTTTACTCTTTTTCTGTATTTCCAAACCCTGTATTCTGTATTTCCAAATGGCACCAAGGCACCCCTCCTTCCTATGCTGACTTACTAGAGAAAATATGGAACATTGATCCTCATAAGGATCCTCAAAGATTTTGCCCTTCAGCCCAACAGATCTTCTAAAATATTAATAACCCATTAATACCCATGGTAGCTTTCTTGAACAGGCCTCACCTGATGGAGCCTGGCTCCATCCCAGCAGTTTGAAAAGGTCCAGATGCAGCATTCCCTCCTTTCCTCCTCTAGAAAACAAGTGAGCTAATGTGTAATGTTAATTTAGCACAGTCATCACCTGGAATACACTGAAATTTTTGAGAAATTACTCAGATATGAAAGCACTTCAGGAAAGAAAAAAACCTATCTTTCTAGCTTAATACTGTCAAGAATTTACTGCCTCTGCCTAGACTGATATATTAGCTTGAGGATGGCATTTTGGCAGATACTGCATGTATTTGCATTTAATTTCTCCTTCCCTGGCTTATTCCTTTGCCCCTCTCCCCATCTCTCCTTATCACTTCAGTAAATGCAGTCTCGGGGCAAGGCAGGAGAGCTATGGCAGGATGGACACCTCACACCAAACTCAGACACCTAAGAATAGTTTTATCTTCTTAGCATTTCTGTAACTGCATGCATCTGGTCAGGGAGCAGGTAGGGAGCCTGCCTGTGGCAGCAGGAAGGAGAGTGCTGGCTCAGATCCCTTGTCTGCAGGACTGTCCCTCAACTCTCTGTGCCAGGACAAGGCAGCCACCCCTTTGTGGAGTACTTTCAGGGCTGAGTGTTCCCAAAGGTCAGATACCCTTCTTCCTTTCTATGCTGTTATGGCTTGTGAGGAATTAAGCCCTTATAACCAGATTTCACATGCCTGTTACACATTTGAATTGCAGATGATACAGAGGACTTTAAGCACCGTGCTTCAGGCAGGGACACAGTTAAAATGACAGATTTTGGCTGTTTGTCAACCCGAGAAGCTTGTCCACCCATCCGTGACGACACGGAGAAGTTGCAGGCGGCTCCATCCCAGCGTGCAGACAGAACTGTCCTGCTACAGCCAACACTGGCATACTTGAAGGTGTAGGGCAGGTGAAGTACCCTTTGCCTGTGAACGGCGAAGCCACCAGTCCAACTTCACAGTTGAGGTGAGAATTTGGTCACCAGAGGAGATCATGTTGCTGTAATGCACATTGACTTCCACAAGACACTGAGTTTAGTTCTGCCTGACATTTTGATTAAGCAACAAGATTGGTTTAAAAATTAAGCCAGCGAACACTAAACAGATTAAAATCCAGTTAAGCACCATGTCTCCACAAGTGAAGAGGAGGCCTCTGTTAGAGGTGGGGGATTTCTGCTGGGAGGACTCTGAAAGGCTCCCAAGGATGGGAGCGAGCTGAGTGCAGCCCTGCAGCCGGAAAAGCTCCTGAGCAGCAATGAGATGCAGGAGGATTGTGTTGTCTGTGTCCAGTACTAGAGTAGTTGCTGCAGGACACCACAGCATTTTTGGAATTGAGTAGTCTGGAAGAGCTCAGGAAGAACCGGGGAGCTTCAGAGAGGAGCAGTGGTAGGTCAGATGAGCTGTACAGGGAGAGAGCCCAGCAGCTCAGTCTCTTCAAGGCAGCAGAGATGACGGCGAGGAGAAGGGCAGCTGGGCAGACCCTGGCAGCACCAAAGCGAAGGGCTGTCAGCAGAGAGGAGCCCCACACCCATGAGACCAAAGCAATGCATTTTCAACATCAGTGGAAATTAGCCATGTGAACTGCGTCCCAGATGCCTGGGTGGCTACTTCTTTTGCTTGCTGAGAAAAGGTGGAAAAATCCTGGCCATGTGAATTGTGGGGTGGGTGTAAGAGGCTCTACCATCACTTGTGAGGATATTTAAATTGTATTTTTAAGATATACCTTCTAAAGGGCAGCTGTGGTTCACTTGCAAAGACCGTGGCTCTGAGATACAGCCTGGGCCCCAAATACACCAAACCCAAGGTCAGCTCAGAGGAGCAGCACATCCCCAAACATCCCTGCACCTGAACACTGTGGGGATGTAGAGGGGAACAGTGGGTAAGGGGCTGTGCAGTGGTACACCGCCTTGGCACCACAGGGGCACAAATGCACAGTGGAGGGTGATGCTAACACCCCTGGTGCATCATCCCCGTTAACCAACCCCTCCCACGGCATTGCAGCAAGCCCCATGGCTCACAACAGGCCATGGGGACAGCATGTGCCTTGTCGCCAGCAAGCTTTCCCCACGTAGTGCTCTGTGCGCTCTCAGCACCGCTTGTCCTCCTGCCCTGTGGGGACAGCTTGGCCCCACCAACGTGCCTTGCTGCATGTGTGGCTGCCAGAGGCTATGGAAGAGAGAGATGGTGCCTGCATCTGCAGGGAGAGGGAGAGGTAAAGAGCCTCCTGATTTTATAGCAGCTGATGCCTGAATGATGGCTCCTAATTGGCTTCTCCCTGTAAAAATCCTCTCCCAACCAGCCCCAGGAGGGACGGCATTGCCACAGGCTTTGCCTTTCCACACTCTCTCCAGTGCAGGATAGTTTTGTGGAGCAAAGGGGAAAGGATAAGCTAGTTGAAAAGATACGCTGCTAAATGCTTTTAAAAAATATTTTTGGACAGGAATAGAAAATCTACCCCGTCTCAGATAATTAGCTATTTCCTTACTGGATTGCTGTGAAGTGAAAATACTGACTGTGCCATTAAGTGAGGCAAAGAACTTACTCCGCTTTTATTTCCTTGTGTCTCTTTTCTTGCCAGCCTCCAGAGGATAGATGGGGGGAGGATCAAGGCAATTGTGCCCCACCAGCACTGGCTGCAATCTCAATCTGGGCAGGGCTCAGAGAACAGGTTGCCACTTTGCCTCTGCAATGGGCTGTATCCTTCCAGGTAGATCAAGGAGCACAAAGGGAAAGACACCCCCTGCCCCACATCAGTAGTTTCCATATTGCCCACTTGGGGATGACCTGATGTTGTCTGGGAGGATGGAGGAGGACCAGTGTCCCAGTGGATCCCTTCAGCTGGGGACAGGGTCCCACAGGGGTCTTGTGTCTCCTACAAACTATATCAGCTTGTTTCTCTTCCATCCTCTTGCCTCATCCCTGTAGGAGGAGGAGTGAGACCCATCCCTGCATGGCCCCATCCCTGCATCCCTCGTCACTGCTCCCCAGCCCTTAGACTGTAGCCAGTGGAGCTGTTTCTGTACTGCAGGATTTGCCACGGGCCATCAGTGTGAGCAGAGCAGGGGAAAGGAGGCAGTGGCTTTGATACATCAGTCGCTCAGATTTGTATCCGGGGCAGCTTTTTTGTTTTTCCTCAGCAGCTTTCTCCCTGGCTGCATCCCAGAAGGAGGTAATATTCAAAGGCCAGCCCTGCCCTTGTCATGGTCTCCATCTGCCCAGTCCTTAGTGGCTTCCAAAGAGAAAAGCGTGCCAGGATGTGCTCACCTTGACGTGGAGGTTATGAAAGGAGCCCAAGCTGGAAGGTTACAAGTTTTCCACTGTTGTGAAAAGAGTCCAAACCCCAGTGCACCTCAGACAGCGCTGCCCTGAGCTCCTGGCTGAGGAGCACCTCTCACAGGCGAGGGATTGAAGGGATGTTCAGCCAGCTGCAAGGAGCAGGGCTGGCTCGATCCCTGGGGTTTTCTCCTCACAGGAGGAGGGCATTAGAGATGCCTGGTGATAGCACTTCTCACAGTCCAAAAGCTGCTTAGCACGTGGGATGAGAGAGGGGTATCTGGGCATGGGTGCAGGGAGAGAGGGCAGGGAATAGGCTTTCTGGTGACTTTGTCTGTCTCTGGCTTAGGGTAAGGGCTGGGAGTGCTGGTGGGGCCACAGGGCAGGGGCATTTGGGGAGCAGTGGGCAGGAGATAATGGGATGGGGTTACTGGGGCCAGGAGGTTACAGGCCTGTGCCTGTGGTAGGGGTGCCAGACAGCACCTATATTCACAGGGACAGGTACCTGCAGCCTGCTGGCAGAGAGCTCAGTTGCAAATAGATGTCCTAATTTATGAATAATTGATGCTCAAGAATGGAGAAGCGGGGGCTTGTTCTGATATATCATGGGACCATCAGGCACCTCTTGTTCTCATTTTTAGAAAACTCTGGGGTGCAGGGAAGGACAGCAGGTTGCTGTATACATCCTTGCAGGACATCACTACTTAACCAGCCCACATCCCCTCTCCCCTCCCAGCTCAGCAAACCCCAAAGTCTCCCTCGACAGCCACCAGGAATCCCTCTCCACCATTGCCATTCTGCATGGGCACAGACCGTCTCTGCACTCTCTGCCCTTCACACCACCTTCCACAGCTGCAATGTGCTGGGTGCCCCGCACTCCCTTCTCCTTTCTGGCCTAGACATTTTGCCAGGCCAGAATTCAAGCCTGTTCCTCCTTTGTCCCAAATTTCTGAGTATCCCCTTTGGGATCAGAACCATTACAGAGCTCTGCCATGGGGCTGAGAGTCACTGGTGGGAGAGGGACTCCTCTAGGACAGGAGGGAGGGGGCAGAATCACCTCTTCCACACTCACTAGCAGGGTTTAGTTTAGTTATAATTAGTTTAAATTTTTTTTAAGCTCAATCAAATTTCTGGGACTTGCATTTTGCTGACTGCTGTGCCTTGCTGCCTTTTTGGCTTTCTTCCCTTCTGCTCAGGTGGATGCAGCAGATGCTGTGAGTCTATAACAATTTATTCACCAGCAATCTCCGTGCTGGTCCTCAGATTTCAATTTCCACATGTTTCCCTTCAGGCTGTTTCCAACTAATTTATCTATTTGCATAATGTCCCCCTTAGGGATGGTTTGGCACAGCCCCTTCCTTTGACAAGATCATCAGAGATTCAGGCTGTTAGCGAAAAACACTTTAATTCTGTTGGCCCTTTAGCCCTGTCTTTCCCCATGCATCTCCAGTTAAAAAAAAGACAGAGGTGGGTTGGAGTGCAGGAGTCTGGGAGTGTGCTGGGGTCTGCTGGCCCCACTGCCAGGGCAGCCCCTGCAGGGAACCAGCCCACAGAATTACAAATTCTCAGCAAACAGGTTTTCATTGCCAATTTTGGTCCAGCAGCCCTGGTGGTTTTGTCTGGACCAGAACCAGCAGAGGTCTTGCCCACCCCTGCCTACCAGCAGCTGCCCGCACCCCCTGGCTGGGGTTGCCTGACGGGGAGAGGTGGGGAGGGCTTTAGCTGGGATGGCACTGAGCTGAGGGTGGTGGGTCTGGTCACCCCTGCTGCATGGGCACCCATGGATGTCCCTTCTCCTGAAACAGCACTCCTGTCCAGTTCAGTTACTTGGAGGGATGCATGCCCAGGAAGGCTGAGCACACAGAGGGGAGGGAAACAAAAACCATCCATCAGCTGCTGGTTGAGGGTGAACCTTATCTCTCCTCTCTAAGCCACCTCATCTCTTCTGGATACCTCAGTCCTTCCCTGCAAATTTGCTCTCTCTCTTCACCATAGAGGAAAGACCTGCTTATTCTCTCCTCATGTTTGTTCTCCTCTGCCCCTCTTTGAGCACATTTTATGCTTCTCCACACACAGAGCAGCCTGAACATACACAATGCTTCAGTCTCTCTTTCCCTAACTCTTTTCCATCCACACATGGCAAAAAGCCTGCATCACCATCCTGCTCCCAGCACTAGCTGCCCACTATGATCCACATTGCAGTACTCTTGAGTTGTTCAGACACCAGCTAGATTACAACTTCCTTTGGAAACTGCATAAACACCTCCTAATTTAAGTGAGCTCAGCAGCCCCATAAAGCTCTCTTCCCTAGCCAGCTCCATGTCCTTATAGACACAGTCTTTTTTTTTCCTGATTTTTTATTAGCTCTTCAGTGTTATAAAACATAATGGGAACTTCCGGACCAGCTTCTGAACAGGTCTCTGATGTGCTTCTCTCTTCCATGGCTCATATACAACAGCAATTGCAGACATTAACATGCTTCTCTAGGATGAAATGTACATTTGAATTACATCCAGCTCGAGGAACGTGCTATGCCTCTTGCAGAGCTGGCTGCATCCTGCCCAGAAATCCCAGTGAGGGAGTGATGGGCACCCAGAGTCTGCCTGCAGCCCCCTGCACACTGAGGAAGGAGGTGGCAGAGGAGCCATGGCCAGGGCAATGGAGCTTCAAGGTGGATGCTAGGGAAGGGGGTGAGGCAGGGCCTTTTAACACTAGCCCTTTGGGCCAGTGAGTGCCTTCACACCCACCTCTGAAGCACTTGATGTGTCACTCCCAACATACAAATTAGCAAAAGATGTAAGCAGAGATGCGTGGGATTTCCTTGTCAGCAGAGTCTTTGAATGGGTGGAGATACCCCTGTCCGAGGCATGGGAAGAAGTGTATTGGGGTCACCGCTGTGTCTTGGGCTCCCTCCAAGTCTTCCTTCTCATCCCCTCACAAACACCACTCCCACCTCGGTCTCTGTGTGTCAGCTAAGCCTTTTCTTTGCATCCCTCTTTGTGTGCGAGGCCCCGACCTAGAGCTGAGAGTGGAGTCCTTCATACTCCACCCCTCCCAGGTGATTTCTTGGGTAGAAATTACCATTACAAGTCTTTTCAGGGCCCAGCAGTGTGGGATGCCAACCTTACAGGGGCTGCAACAGGCAATTATCATGACAGTCATTATTAAAGTAGAGAAAACCTTGCTGTCTTTGCCAGCTTGCTCCCGTGATGGGAGTGATGGTGTGCAACCTCCAGTCTGCCTTCCTCCTGGACAGGCCAGCAACTGGGATGTCCCATGGATCAGGTGTTCATCTGCAGAGATATGCAGGCACCATGCCCCTCTATCATGTCCATGCTGTGTTGCTACTTTGCTGCAGCTGAGGGGCCAGGTTCCACCCCATGGCACTGAAATAAGAATGTTGTCACCATCATGGGAGTCTGGAAACATCACCAGGACCCCAGCCTTGCAGAGTCATTCCCCACCACTGTATCCCCTCTCCTCCCTGCATGCCCCCTTCATGGGTCAAGCCTGGACACCAGCAATGGATGTCCCAGCTTTGGGGCTTGGAGGGGAAGCCATGGCCCTGGACAGGGGTGGTGGCAGTAGCCCAGCATCAGCACACAGCATCTTTCCTGCACATCTTCCAGCAGGCAAACGTGCTTCTCCTGGTACCAGATGCCAGGCAATGCCCAGTTCCCTGCTGTTGGATGTCCCAGGGAGACCAGGGGTCTACTCTTTGTCTGAAAGAGGAAAAAAACCTGTGCAGGGCATTCAAGCTGGGGTCTGGCCGTTGACGCAGCCCTTGCAGGCACTGGTGCCCTGCGCTCTGCAGGAAAGCTTGATCTCAGGAGTGCCGGTGGCCAGGGATGGTGCTGACGTGCAGGTGGCAGCTATACGTGGCTCCCCTTGGAGAGATAAGCGATCAGTGCTACCACAACTCCAACGTACACTCCTGTGCCAATGGTTATGGAGAGCGCAGCGAGGAAGAGAGCTCGGCGGGAAGCTGAACTGGCCAGATGGAGATCTCCTTTGGAAACAGCTTTGCTGGTCTGGAAGGAGAAGGAATGCTCATTGCTCACAGCAGTACCAACCTGGCCTTTTAGCTTGTGTGCAGTTGTTTCACTGAGTTAACGCCCCCTTCCTCGTGTGTCCCATGAAGGCTGGGGACAGACAGCAAGGCATCTGTCCAGGAGGGCTCAGCCCAGCAATGCCACCTACACACATTTCCCTGTGGACTTTGCCCCCAGGGGAAGCGTGGGCTGTGGTTGTTTGTCTGAAATCCCCAGCCATCTGGGCATTCAACCAGAGCTGTGAGTGGGTGGCTGGACCCTCACAAGACCAGGCAGGTGGTTGGTACAAGGGATGATGGCTGACACCAATATACTCTATACAGACATAAAGCGAGTACTGCTTGACTAGGCAGTACTAGGCAGGGACCTGACTCCAGACAGCATGGTTCATTGCTCTGCTTGTGCTGCCATTTGATTGTCCCTGCGTAGGGTTTTCAGCTGAAGCCTATTTGACATAGAAGGGCTGATGGAGCCTGTGATGGAAACAGATGTGGGGGTTGGCTCTCTGGGCCGGCAACTTCCAGTTTTCCTGAGTGCTCAGGGCACATTCAGAGCTACTCTTGATATTCCCCAATATTTCTCTTCAAGTTGCCATGTGGAGATCAGGGCACTCACTGTACACAAACACCAAATAAAGAGATAGTCCTTGCCTCAGTGAGTGAACAAAAGTGGTAGTTATAGCAAATGGAGATAAATATAAATTGACCAAGTACATCATCATCATATGGCAAGCACACTGTGCTACCCTACACCATGTGGAAAAATGTGAAATCAGCCATTCCTTGAAGTCCTCATCAGTTAAAGCTTCCCCACCTCTCACAGCCTCTGTGCCAGGTACTCATGTTAGACACTTTTCCATTTCTGTTTTGATCCTCTTGACTTAACTTCTTAATGCTTCCCCTCCATCTATTCTTGGTACTGCAGCATCTGTGCAAATGTAGAGTAAATCTCCTGGCTCTGCATTAATTATTCTGGGTCAACAGTAATGTAAGTGAGCCCAGGCTCTGGGTTAAGCCTTCAAGAAGGCAGCAGCATCTCTGAGCTAGTGCAGGCAGAGGGCCATCGCCCTCTCCAGAGCCTGGCAGTGTCTCACACAGCTTAGCCAACATGTGTCAGAAACAAAAGCGCCAGAGGAGCTGTAGTGTGATATGGAGACCAGGGAGCCCCCCCCCCCCCCCAGCCTCTGCCAGCCTGGCAGTGTCTCACACAGCTTAGCCAACATGTGTCAGAAACAAAAGCGCCAGAGGAGCTGTAGTGTGATATGGAGACCAGGCTCCCTTTTGTGTCCAGTCTCCAGAGCAGACTGACTCTTGAAGGCATAAACTGCCTCGGACTGAGTCATGGTGTACAACCTCTGCACTACTGGAGAATGAGAGGCACTTGGGAAAATGCCATCTTCCTGAGACTGGCTGGAGGGGGAGAACCTGGGGCAAGGGGTTAAGGGGAGCCCCAGTACCATAAGTAACACCCGAAAGCCTCAAAGGTCCAGTAACCCACACAAGACTGGAGGACTTGCAACCTCACAGCAGTTGAGGCAACATCCAGAAGCACCCTTTGTCTCAGCCATCAGGTGTCTGGGCATGGCACAGAAATGATGAGCCTTAGGGCCAGAAAGGTCACCTGCAGGGCTGTTGTAGTTTGCCCGGCCCTTGCCCTAGCATTCAGTGCATGCAGGCAATTAAAAGGATCTCTTACCCCTTGGGAGAAGTAGAAGGCAGCAATGCCCAGGGGCCAGAAGCAGCACAGCATAGAGAAAAGGGCCAAACCCAGGTGGTCCCGGGGAGGAAGCATCAGGAAACGATCCTCACTTTCGCTGTCACTGGAGGAGTCGCTCTGCAAAACCAGAGGGATTCAGCACATGCCCACCTCTCCATACCACCCTGCAGGCTTTGTCTCAGGCCCTCTCCTCCCAGCTCCTGCTGTCTGCTGGCCCTGTCACATAAAGTCATAGGTTTCCCACCTGCAAATTCAAGGACTGAGTTTCGAAAATATTTTAGCCTCCTCAGCCCAGTTTGATGAGAAATGTAACTCGGAATTCAGCAGTGGAGTGGATTCTTGGCTCCTTGCCAGAGCAAATGCTGAGCTCGCTTGCTGGGAGTCTGAGATTTCCCTGGGAGATAGATAGTCTTAAACTGAAATATCTTCAGCTTTGGCAGAACTGACTGTTTGTCAGGTTAAACAAACTTAAACAAAGCGTGTTATCCCCATTAGGGACTAGGAGATCGATACCCTGCTAACCTAATTTAGCAAGGGAAAGCAGCTGAATTGGAGCCTCCATGACAGGGGCGATGTGTCCTGTCCACTTAGCAAGCACATTGCTCAGAGTGGCTGCGGTCAGCCCTCCTGCATGTGGGCACTGCTCGACTAGCCACAGACCAGCCTGGAAGGGATGTGTCCTAGTGGGGAAGGCATGAAGAGGTGGGGACACCCTTGATGCCATCTGAAAAGGCCACATCACCGTCACTGAAAGCAGCATAGCTGGCTCATCAGACATCAGCTCTAGCAGGCTTTGGGGACCCACTCCCACCTCTCAAAGTCCTGGATGATGTTCCCACCCTCTGTACTGCCACTCAAGCCACGATGGGGCACAGATCGCAGCAGGAGACTACTTTGCCAGCTCTCATTCTTCCTTTGCAAGACTCATCCTGTCTTTATATACAATACTTTCTCTTGTCTGCTGCCACCAGGCACGAGAATTCTGCTGTTATGTAAGGATTGCTCTTTCCTTAGCTCGAGTGCGACAGCAGCAGCAGGCTGCCCTTGTCAAAGGGTCCCCATACCCCAAGGGTCCTGCAGAGATGGCCGCACCTCCACTTCACTCCTAGCAGGTATGCAGCCAGGCTGCCATCAGGGAAGCTGACCTCCTTCTGAGGTCTGCAGTGAAGAAAAGTGAGCAGATATAAGGAGGAAGAAGAACTATTGGGTGCACAGGGAGAGGCTGGTGAGGCAGGAGATGGTAGAGTCTAGGGGGGAAGCTCTGGGGAAAGAATGGAGAATAAACAACCACGAATTTGGTCTGATCGCCAAGGTTACAAAAGGAGGACTTTAGTGCCATCCCACCTTGCAAAGCTCACCTCATAATCCTGGAGCTCCTCTTCCTCCACCCCATAGGACACAGTTTGAATGCAGATGTCACTCTCTATCAGGCAGGACCCTTGCGCCTCTTGCTTGTCGTGACCTTCAGATGGAGCCTCTTTGCTTTCTGTAAAAGTGGTCTCGCAGCTTTCTGTCTTGCTGTCCTTGGCCTTGAGAATGGTCTCATCCTTCACAAGGATGAAATTGGGACCATACAAGGTTTCAACGGCCAGCTGCAGGGAACTGGCATCCAGCAGCTGGTGAGTCCTGGCACCACCAGTATTTTGGAAGACATAGGAATACAGTTTCCCTTGGCAGCAATGACTGGGGTAGTCCTGGCTGTGATGCTGGTGGTAAGAATAGCTGCTGCAAAGGTGTCTGTTTGCCGTGGCCAAGAGCGGATTTTGGACCTCGTGCACGCTCTCCATGCTGCTGGTGGAGGCTGAGAGCGATCCTGTGGGAGCAGAGAGAGTGGGAGAGAAGAGGCTGTTATCTCAGAAAGAAAAGGAAGCACAAAAGCCTCTTGCCTATAAGGTGCCAATTTCAAGATGAGACTAGTGCGAACAGAAAGATTTTGCAATGCTGGAGAAAACAAGAGCCCTCCCCACCTCTCCACGTATTGAATGCTATCTCATCTCCGCAAACTAAGCATCTCTTTATCTCTCCCCAGCTGGTAGTAAAATAAGCATGCAGCCATGCAACAAGATGATCTGATTCAGACTGGATTAAGATGAGGATTTGCTGTATCTACAATGCAGCTTGAGATGGCCACGTGCAGCCAGACAGGATCTACTGCATCTTTTCTGCTGTTTTATAATGTCTGCTGCAACAAAGCCTAACAGACAGCACAGAAGTAGGTAAGAGGCTGACAGCCACCCAAGAGGCCTCCCTGTCTTCCCGAAGCAGAGGGCCACACAGTGAATTACAGCCCTTCGAGTATTACACATGCACCTAACCGGCTTTCAGGGACATGGAAAGTTTTCTTGGGCTTTTAGAAGGCTGAGCGGGGGCTGAGGTGAAAGCATTGAGCCACTGAAGGAAGCCAGGAGGCAGCTCTGAGGACATGGAGGTGGTGTTTAGGCTGGGCTGAGGAGTGTTGGATGCTCAGCCAGCTGTGAGGAGGACTGGAGGGATGCAGAGGTTAGAAGGGAGACCCCACGGAGACTGCACTGAAATCACGACAAGTAAATGATCCATTGTATCAGGGCCATATTTAAACAAGCTCCACCCCTAGGTACAGCAGCAGCCCTGCATCCCTGGCTCCAGGCCACTGGCTTTAGAAAATGCAGAGTCCAAATGGGATCCCCACTTGCAAATGTCAACAGAGGTTCCTTCCTCAGGGAAATTCACCCCCCCCTCCCCTTTCATTCTTGCATTTCAATGTGTTGAAACCTTGTGATGATTTTTTTTTCCATTAAAATTTCTGAGACAAAATATTTCAACATCTTTTCTTCAGAGGAGCATTTGTTCATTTGGCATCCCAACCCACCTCGGCACAAAGAAAATGTGTAGTGAAATATCAGCATTCCCCAGGAGAAAGAAACAATTACTTTGTGCTCTTCAGTACCTGAGCCCTGTGTTTTACAGCTGCTCTCTAGCACATTCCCAGCTTCTAGACTGTGCCACTTTATTGCCTTGCAACACCAAATGTTCCTGTCCTCCTTAGAGACCTCCATCACTGCCTCGCCCGCGGGATGCTGTGTAGCAGAGACACACTTCCACCTGTTATAGGGTTCCCTGAGGTGCACTAGGCTTTCGGATAGAAAGCACATCATCTTGGCTTTAAATCTGTCCTCAAGAAGAAAATATAAATAAAGAAGTTCTAGATGAAGACTCTAGAGAGTGAAAAGCCCAAGTGGTCCCTTGGCTGAACTCTGCCATACTGCACAGATTTGAGTGTGGTACCTAGTTTTAAATGGCTCTGTTGATGGGCTTTGTTCTGGCAGCAGTTGTTACATTTTGGAAAGCTGCTCAAGAAAATGGAGCCATTCAAAAACACTCTCATGCTTTTAAAACTGCACATTATGGCTAATGCCCTCTTCTCCCTCCCCAAAACCATCCTCTGCCTTCTTCAGTCTTCCACCTTACTGATAAAGCCTGTATAGGCTTGTGCAGCAGGCAATCATTAACTATTTTCCAAATATTTAAGCGAGATGGGTATTTGTACCACAGACAGTTTTCTTTCCCACACAGACCCAGAGAAGCTCAGAGCATCATCCCACTTTTCAGGCAAGGAAAGCACTTACCTGTACTTTGCTTACCTCAACATGCAATTTAGATTTCCAATCAAATATCTTGCTTTTTAATGAAACAGACCACGAGTGTCATGAGAGCAGCAGCCAGAGCAGAAGCCCAGCTCTAGCAAGAGAAAGTTGACACTTTTGGTAGGGTATCCATGCATCATCTCACGGCATGTTTGTGGTATTGAGCTAGAGTAGGGAGGCGTGGGATCTTGCTGCCAGCTGCCAGAGGAAGCTGTCTGCAAATATGCTGAGAACTGCCAGCAGACCAGCTGCAGGTAGGCTGCTGGCCTCCAGAGAGCGGGTGCTGCCTGCATGGAAGTGGCTGCCCCGCTAACCTCAGGCTGGCTGACAGGCAACAGATATCACAAGGTGAACACACCTTGGAAGAGTAACAGTGTGGGTAACAAAAGAAACAGCAGGAAAATACTGCTGAAGCATGGGGAAGTGTCTGTGAATGTGGGCTGGGCAGGGCTGAAGGAAGACCCAGGAGTGCAGGGAGGTCCCAAATCTCTCTGGTCCCTCAAACTGCCCTGGAGCTGTCCTTAGAGCAGGGCCAGGAGCTCAGAGCCTGCTGCACTGCACAAAGCATGGACAGGCTAGGGCTACAGCTAGAAGATTTTAGTCCATGCTAGTCTTCTACTCTCTGGTATTATAAAAGATTTACCTGTAATAAACTCTTTTCCTTATTGCCTTCCACTCTTGGGAGCTGAGGATGCTGCTCTCCGAGGGAGCAGGATGGGGCAATAATGGGGCTACAGGAACAAGAGGAAAATGCAGAAAGAGATCTCACTGACCATCTCATAAATAGGCAAAGGGACCACCAAGCGCAGTCCTAGCACTCAGTCCTCGCATTTGCTAGCAGTGAGGCGGGAATGCCGTGGGCCAGAGTCACAGCATGCCTACAGTAGCATTCTCAGACCTGCTGGAAGGCAGCCAGGCTGAAACCGCCTCTGTGACAGCTGATGTGAAGAGTCCCAGTGCTGGAGGGGTTAGAGATGCTTCCCACTCCACAGTCATCGAAATCACTGCGTCCCATAGAGACCATGCCTGTGCGCACAAGAGTGTGTGCTTGCATACATTGGTCTGGGTTTGCAGGTGGAGACAAGAGCCATTAAACCTCTAGGGGTGATGTTAGACAGGGAATGGCAGGGAGGGTGAGGACTAGCCTCAAATGCACATGCACAGGGAAGGACAGAGCCAAACCAGCCCTGCTGTTGTCCCCAAATCCCATTGGGATTATCTGGATCCTACAGTGAATTTAGCCACACAAGGACTTAATAAAGTAAGCCTGGTAATAAAGTAAGCCTGGTAATAACCAGGCTTGGGGGAAAAGGAATGAAGCCGGTGGATGAAAGCAAAGAAGCTGTAAAAGACAAAATTGGTGAAGAGTGGCCATTCTCCAGCCTCATTACCAGTGTGACTGAATAGTGTGTACACCCATCAGCTCACAGGGGCTAGTCTTGACAGTCCTGCCAGCAGGTAACAGTGGGAAGATGTGAGGTGCACAAGGAGGATGCCCACATACAAGCATACATGCACGACGTGAGCCCAGGGAAGGGCACATCTGGGAGGGAGCAGACCTCGGTGCCCTGACTGAGCTGGACTGTTGCTGCAGTCCTAACACTGAGACTAACAGCTGCAGGCTCCCTAATGAAGGGCCTCCCTCACAGCTGCCTCCCCTGCAGCTGGCTTTACAGGCCAGTTGCAGTGGTCCCCAGCAGAGTGGAAAATGCGCATCTGCACTGGGTACTCTCAACTGCTCAGGAAGAGCACTGGATAAAAGGCATCAAAATAAGGCACGAAAATAAAGAGGTAATAAATTTAGCTTTGTGCTTCAGTATTCCCACCTCCACACCACAGTCCCTGGTGCAGTTCAGGTCCCCTTGGGACCATCCTGCGTGTTTCCCCCCAACATAAGAGGTGGTCAGGTCACTGGCTGCCCCTGTCAGCAGCAGTGCAACCCTCAGAGGGACCCTCAGCACAGATGCAGGCTATGATAAGCCCAGTTAATAATGAATTAAGTAGCTGTTCTAGGAATCAATCATTATTTAATTGCCCTGTGAAGCAAACACTGCCTTGCTTCCCAGGCTCATGAGCAGGTTGTAATTGCATTGCATGTCCCCAGATTCCAAAGGAAGAAGGTTCCCCCATCATGGCCAAAGGCTTTCCCCTTCAAGATAGTATCCAAGGAGGCTGATGCCCTCAGGGAGCAGGGCTCCGCTGTGCTGCCATGTCCTGGCCAGTCTGAGGGCAGGGGACAGTGTAAATGCCTGTTCCTGACCTGGCAGGATGGGAAGCAGCATCACAGCCAGGTACAGCTGCCATAGCTCTGGAACAGAGGTGGGCCTGCTCCTGATGGACCAGTAAAGCCCAGGAGATGTGACTAGCAGCCTTCCCAGAAGCCAGGCCCTCCTGGAAGTTCTCAGGGAGTGCTTTGGGGCTTCTAGGCAGAGGCCCAAGTTCTGCCAGGGCACAACACCTCTGCCTCTTGGGCATCCAAGCTTGCGATTCTGCCTCAGAAAACCAGCTCACGAAGGCTGCTGGGAAGCAAAGACGGAGCATTGGACAGAGGGAAGCTGGCATTTTGGAGTGAGACTATGAGGATGAAGGAAGGGCTGTGAGGGCTCATGAACTATGTGGCTCGTGTTTAGCAGGGGCGGACCAAGCCCTTGCGCACAGCCGTGTGGATATCTTCCATGTCCCAGCTCTGAGCCTTGTGGGGTGAAGCATAGCTCAAGGGGAGAAGGAATCACTTTCATCAGCCTCACAGGACAGGGCTGCAGAAAGTCGTCATGCTCTGGCCAACACGCAAGTCCTCCCGCAGGTGATTGTTTCCGTACTGCTGCTCCTGCCTTGAGCACAGCACCAGCATGCACAATAGGGGCCTGTTCATCCCTGGGGTGTAACAAAGCCTTCACCGGTCCTGGGAAAGGTTGCTGTGGCAGGAGTATTGGGTGAGGAGGTGGCCGGGGGGGGAAGGGTCATGGAGATGGGGCCTGGGAGCCTGTTCATCCCTGGGGTGTAACAAAGCCTTCACCGGTCCTGGGAAAGGTTGCTGTGGCAGGAGTATTGGGTGAGGAGGTGGCCGGGGGTGGAAGAGTCATGGAGATGGTGCATGGGAGGCAGATCTTGGTGTGGATCAGGAAGGTAGGGTGGGGCACGACAGCCCCAATGGCAGAGGTGATACCCAGAAAAGCAAAGGGGCATGGTAGGGGCAGCAGTGGGGATGGAAATGGCCAAAAGGAATGGGGCAGGGGAAACAAAGTGATCTGAGCCAGGCAAAGAGCCTGACAAGCAGGGTGGAGAAGAAAGTGAGGGTGGAGCTGCTGAAGGGGAAAAGTTGGTGGGGATCAGGATGGAAGGAAGAAGGTGACATGTAGCCTGTGAACGTGGATTAGAGGGAGGATAGCTGAGGCATTTGTGATGCAGAGCATCTAATTCACAACATTGCTGCAGCTGGTTTGTCAGAGCTGGAAAGAAGTGAATAAAGTGCTTGTTCCGATCTGACAGGTAGAGAGCCAGTGCTTCATCAAAGGGTTCCTGGCTCCAACAGAGGCTAAATTGCTTGGAGAATTGGGATGTGATGGGCTGCTTTTCAAGGCTCACAAGTCAAATTGGGCGATTTCCAGGTAGAAATCGAGTCTTTATTCTCCCTGATAAAAATGTTTCTCTGCAGCAGATTTTTGACCCAGCTGTGCTCCCAATGGTAAGAAAGAGCACATACATTCTCGGGGCTGGCAAGGAAGCTCCGAGCTGCTTCTGGAGGAGCCGCGCCAGGGGACCTTCAGGGCTGTGGG
>NW_010408456.1:0-245 GCF_000710305.1 Buceros rhinoceros silvestris | reverse complement strand
GTCCCCAGGGGACCTTCCGGGCTGTGGGTCCCCCGGCGGCCCTGCCTCCAGCCCCGGGGCCAGCAAGCCAGCCATGCTGCCCGTGAGCATCAGCAGGGGAGCCGTGGGAGCTTTACCGCCTCCAGATACTGGACAGAACATGTTCGTAGCACTGAACCTCAAACAGGGAGTGCCTGCGACCAGGCTGCGCCCTGCCGCTGCGGCACCGGCAGTGCCGGGGCTGGCAGGGCGCTTCTGACCCGCTG
>NW_010408455.1:12163-14386 GCF_000710305.1 Buceros rhinoceros silvestris | reverse complement strand
GCCGCACCGCGCCCGGGCGGGCCGGTGCCGGGGCTGGTCCTAGCTCAGGGGCCGGGATCACCTCCGGGATCGGGGGCAGCTCAGGGCTGCTCAGGCCGGGCTGCCCCGCTGCAGCACACACCGCAGGCTGGGCTGTGCAGAGCCAAGGCTGGGAGGTGGCTGGAAATCCGCGGGGAAAGAGACCTTTTGGCTTTAGTTGTGATTTTTGAGATATTTGTCCCCTTCCTCATGACGTGTAGGTGGTGGTGGTGGTGGTGGTGTCATGTCTTTTTCCTGGCTGGCGCCTGCTGTCCCGTTGACTTACACTCTCCAGAGCAGAGTTTGTCCACTGACCCTTTGACCAGCCGAGCCATGGGGCAGGACTCACCTGTAGGGCACATCTGTCGCACCGTTCCCGCACTCACCCCGTCAGGTAGTGAGTCAACCATCACACACTGACACTGGTGGGCTTTAGGAGGCACTGGTCATGGTCAGCGTGCCAGCTGGCCTGGCTCTTGTATCCATGCGTTCACAACGGTGTCTGGTAAGCAGCATCTTTGCAGCCACGGAAGAAATCCACGTAGTCAGCACGAGGCATTTTCTCATTTCAGTAATCATGATTTAGTTTCAGACTTCATACTTCAGTGGTCCTAAGACTGAGAATGCCACAAGGTCCTGCGAGTGCCACAGGTCATTCTGCACTGCCCCTGGGCCAGTCATTCCGTGGTGCCGAGCATCTTGCCATCCTCTTGTAGCTCATGACTATATTTAGACCAGATCTTGTTGCTTTGATCATGAGCAGAAGATTTTTTCCGCTTCCCCCCCTGCCTCAAGTAAACACTGTGTGTGAGGCATTACCATTTCCAAACAGACATTAAAAGAGCACTTAGCGATGTTCAGCCAGTTGGATCACTCAATTGGTTGAACAAAGCTAACCCTGTAATTTTGCATATAGGGTGTCTCGCACATGAATGAAAATAAGGAGGGAGGATGGTGTGATGTGTTCTCTTTGCCGAACTGCTCAGTTTCTGTGTCCTGGAGAAGACGAGTATGAAAGAGGGTGATAACCACAGTGGAATAGTTTTCTCCCTTTAGCCATTCTAAAATATTTATGTATTTATGTGGTTTGTATATATAGCAAGACGCCAAAGTGCGTCTGAATTGCAGTTTTCTTGGTTGAATCTGAAGAGTGAAGTGAGGGAAGACATTCTAGCTTTGCCGAGCCCTCCGCCCTGAGGAGCAAGCTTCTTGTGAGACCCTCATGAATCTGTGGAATGGCTTAGATGGGCTTAGTTTGTCTAGAGCTTTATGCACCTTCTCTAAAACAAACACGAGGCAGGGAAGAAAGTGAATGTAGGCAATGTTCATTCAAAAAGAAAAAAGGAGTCAGCAGAATTTTTGGTGGTGGTTAATAAACATTCATCACTGAGGTTAACCGGCAGGTGGGAGAACACCGCTGGCTGCAGGGCACTCACAGGATGTTTTCTGACAAATGCCCCTGGAGCTGGCTTATCTCTTCTGCTAGATCTGAAGTATTACTTTACTCCGTAGTTTCTAGGCAGGACTGGTGCTGATCTACACAAAACCCAGCTCTGAGGCCTTTTCTCTGCTTTTGATTCCCCAGCAACCTTTCCCCCTCTGCAGAATATTTTCTTCCTCCAGACATGGCAGAGCCGTGCTCCCTCTCAAAGCCTAAAAGCCAGACCGTTCTGTGAGGCTGTGTTGTCATCCAGCTCACCTGTATTTTTGTTTGCAGAGCATGAGGAGTTTTCAACGGCTCTTTCCTGCCATTCTGAAATTCGGTTTGGTTTAGACATGCTTCCCCCTGTGGTTTTTTTTTTCCCCACAGCTACAGTTGCTAAAGTGATTGACAGATTTGAGGATGAAACTGCAGATGACATTTTCCCGGTTGGTAATATACGGAAAAAAGCTTCAGCCTCTCTCTTGGAAGCTGATAAAAGGTACAGTGGAAAAGCTACATCTCGCAAAGCCTTGCAAGAAGAACTCTGGGGAGATGCTCTGTCTGAAGAAGGATCTGGTGAGAAATCTATTTATTTCCCCTTTTCACTAGACTACTCAAAATTTGATGTTAGCATGGGAATGGAACTGGTGCCGTCCCAACTAAGATGACAAGCTTTAGGTCCCTGTTACAGGTTAATAAATTAAGTAAATAATTATTTCTCTTTTAATTATTAGCTGAAGAAGCATTAGATGAGTGGTATAGTGGCAGTGAAGACTCGGAAG
>NW_010408455.1:0-12072 GCF_000710305.1 Buceros rhinoceros silvestris | reverse complement strand
AGCGTGGCAGTGTAGGCAGCGGAACGAAGGAGAAGCCCGGCAGTGCTGGCAGTGCCCAGGAGGATGACTTGGAAGACAGTAAAGAGGCAGATCCGTCTGTCAAGGCCAAGGCACCGAAGTTCAGTTTCCAGAATATCACAGACTTCGAGAAATTTACAGAGGGGATGGATGATGTGGAAGGCAGCGAGGGGGAAGATGAAGACGATGCCAGCATGGAAGAAGGAAGTGATGAGGAGGAGTATGAGAGTGAAACCCACAACAATATAAAGGAAACCAAAGACAGCGAAGATGATGGGGGGATAATGACATTCTCAAAAGGACAAGAGACCGAAGAAGTAGAAAAAGGAAATGCTGTGAAGAACCAGATAGGTTTGTGCAGGTTTGCTTTGTATTCTGACAAGACTTTCACCTTGCTGACACTCTAGAAACTGGTCATGTTAGGAAACACTTCAGCCTGTTAATTTGCTGTTAGCACACAGCGTGGGCATGCTGTGGCAGCCGATGTCATTTGCAGATGTTCTGCCAAATCTGCTGTGCAGGCTGGTGTCACTGCTGGCACAAAACCTCAGGTTCGGAGGTGTATTAACCCAGTGGCTCCACTGAACCAGGACTCAACAGGCTTGGAGTGTCGGTGGGGGTGGGGAGTGACAGTGATGCTGCTTCTATTTCTTTTCAAAATATAATGCCAAATGCAATTTCTTTCTGTCTGTCCTGTGAAACTGTCGAACGTCCATTTGCAGAATAGCCTTTTGAGCAGAAAGCCAAGGGGTGGGGTTTTTTGTGGGTCACAGAATTGCAGTCAGGATCGTAGGATGTGATTTTGTCCAGAGAAACCTTGTGTTCTGTGCTGAGTCAGTGGGATTTGCTGTAACCAGGAGTAACAAAGCCCAAAGGAGGGGGCCTGTGCTGTTAAATCAACAGCTCCTTCGTGATGAACGAGTGCTTTGGCTTGCTAAAATTGTTTTATTTTCTCTTTTGAAGCATTGTGGGATCACCTATTGGAAGGGAGGATCAAGATGCAGAAGGCACTTGTAACAGTCAACCGGCTTCCACAGCCCGACACGTACCCACTCTTCAGAAAGGAAGGTGGACAAGAGTTTGACAACGCTGTCGAGAACTGTAAGAGTTCTTCAGTCTTTCTGCTTCGGGTAGACTGTGCAGTGTCCAGTATGTTCTGCTGTGTGGGGAAGTGTCAGTGGGGAAGTGAGGGCTCTGAGTTGTGTGGGTCTGTAGCATTATTTCTTGGATTGTATTGCCTTAATCATTAATTGGGTACAAACAGAAGCCACAAAATGTTTCTTAGCCCAGACGAAGGCGGTGTCTTCTGTCACCCCTGCCTGTATATGCCCAGTTGGTCGCTGTTAGAGACTTGTCCCTGCTTACGTGATGTTGGAAAGCCTCAGCTCAGGTCCCGTTGTTGTTTCTAGTTCATGTGAGGATTGAAGTTTGCTTTTCAAATTTCAGTCTCATGCTGGATCTTATGAATAATTGGTTTGGTTATTGCTGTTCAGAGCAGAGTTGGGGTGCTTCTCTGTCCAGAGACACTTTGTGGTACCAATTTTGTGCTGGGTCAGTGAATGCAAAGGCTTGTTGTAACCAGGAGTAACGTAGCCCGAAGGAGAGGGTCTGCGCTGTTACATCAGCAGCAGGTATCGTTTACTTTGGAGCTGCTTC
Source organism: Buceros rhinoceros silvestris (assembly GCF_000710305.1). Classification (NCBI taxonomy): domain Eukaryota; kingdom Metazoa; phylum Chordata; class Aves; order Bucerotiformes; family Bucerotidae; genus Buceros; species Buceros rhinoceros. Next base: position 10,398 of record NW_010408455.1, on the reverse strand, counting down.
ATCTGTTTATTTTTTAGGATCACTGTTAATGGTGCGGATCTGATGAGATTTGTACAGCATTCTCCAGTATGACAGATACAGTGTGCACACTCCAGCTGATAAGTGCAAGGTGCTCAAATTCAGTGTGTTGTGGGTCTATTTAATTTTTGGCATTGGGCACCTTTTTTACTGGCCCTGTGGTAAATGCACAGGGAGGTAAATGTCCGGTGCGTTATCCTTAGGAATAAATACAAACTACTGCAGCCGATAGGTTGGCGTCCATTTCTCCCTGACATGTTTCTGGTTTTCTGTCAAAACCCACAGAGATGACAGTGTTTATACTGTCAGATTGTTTTTTCTAATCCTGTGAATTAGCAGTCAATGAACTTCATAGGATATTCGTCAGTGATTTTGAATAATGAAGATAAGCCCAGCAGCATTTTAGAGCTTGCCGGGTTGGTTATCCCTTTTCGCTCCTGTTTCTCCTTTCCCAGTCTTGAGGTGCTGCTTGCTTTCCAGCATGTTTCAGCTCTGTAGGTGAGCACCCTGTGAGGATCCCAAGAAGCCCCCTTATGTGACCCATTGGTGGAAACCCTGTGGCGGTGTCTACAGCCTTTCATGCTGACCACCTCTGCCACCTGGACCTGCTGTTGGCTGTGGCTGTATGTCCTCTCAGCCACACCACACGTCAGTTTGTACGTGCTGTAGTGATACTTATGCATGGAGAAATCTTGGCCTGGACTGGCACAAGTCACCTTAAAATTGGATTGGGAACTTTCACCATCATTGAACCTGACCCTGAGTTGTGCCCCTAGGCTGATTTTTTACTATCATCTCATGGTTTATACCTGATCTGAACATCATCTTATCTGGAGTTCCAGCAGGTAAGATACTTTAAAGTTAGCTCTGCTGCTTTAAATGAAGTGATTAAGGAAAAAAAAGGCGAACTCCAACAATACTAAGCTGACCTTTCAGCGAAATACATGTTATTAATGTCTTTAATGAGATGCATTACAAACTGCACCGAGCACCATGTTTCATTACAGGTCTAAAATGCAATATCATTAAAGACCTTTAACAGAAACAATGGTTGACATTTTGATATTTCCCATAAGCAAAATATATCCAAGAACATGGAGTCTAATAGCGTGCACAGCAGAGCAGAGAGGCTAATCTTGGAGTTGTCCAGAGCACTAAAGGAAAATCCACCGTTAATAACCACTCAGTGATTCCCTTCCCATCCTCTTCTCGTGATGCGGGCGGGGGGGTTGGGGTAGCACACTCCGAAGTTCTGCTAGTTCCGGGGTTCGTGCTCTGTGTTTGTCTGTGACGACAGCAAGGAAATAACGCTGGAGCGACCTGGGCAGATTAGCAGAGGAGGCGCTCGGGCTGGCAGGAGGGACGGAGGGAATTCAGGAACATCTGGCTACTACTACACTACTACATTTGTTTAGTGTTTTCCAGTGTTCTCTAAGACACCAAATTTATATTCCTTTTTTCCTTTATTTCTAGTTTTTTATAATACAGTCTGAAATTGTTCTGTAAAGTCATTTTGATGAGCTATGCTCTTGTCCAGTGCAGGTATCTCACTGCCCTGCAAAAATGCTCTTTCCAGAAAGTGCAAAGTGCCAAGCGTGAAATAAGGAGTAAACTTGTACATGAAGATCGTAGGAAAGACTAGAGGTGGAGTTGGTGTTCTGTGGCAAAGACCCATTTCTCTCTCACTTTGCTGTGTTGGACCCCGGGAGAGGGATTCATGTCGGTGTCACCCCGTGGGCAGGCCGAGCTGTGTCACCTCTTCACTCATGGAGCTTCTGCCTGGGTGACAGGGCTGCGCCTGTCAGTTCAGGGGGTGAAACTAAGTCCTTTCTGAAAATACACGTGGTCTTATATTTAAAGTTCTTTCGTGAATTGATGAGCCTTAATTTCTGAGGGGGAGAAAATCAGCTTCCAGTGAAAGTCCTAATTTTTAGCTGATTGAGTGGTTTAGTGGCTTCTATAAAAATAAATGTTTTACCTCGATTCTGAACAGTGATGTAGTGGGCTGGGTAGACATTTGTGGACTCCTGAGTTCTCCTCCCAGTTGTGTTACCAGCTTGTGGGTCAGATCCCATTCTCCAGACAGGAAATGTTAGAAGAACTGTGCACGAGTTAAGATAAAGATGAGGAAGGCAGCACTCTGTAACTACTGGATGTCAAGGAGGTTCCATGGTACGTGATGTGCTTCAGTCTCGGGCAGGATTTGGGATAATCATGGCATTGACATGTTTTGGACTGGGTGATACTCTCAGGGAAGCCTCAGCACTTCTTGCCAATAAATTTGGCACATTTTCATCATCTTCCTTGAGTAGGAGGAAATGATTTGGCATTGAAGATGCACAAAGCAGTTGGTGCCGAAAATCCAGGCTCTGGGTGTGCACTGGAGGCTGCCGAAGGCAGGAGGGCTCTTGGCACCCGGTTCTCTCTGAAGCCTCAGACTGGTCCCTTGCATCTCTTTGAAAGCTGCCCCTGAACGCTTTCAGTAGTTTATCCCAAATCCTTCCATCGCTCATGAAATTTCTGCTCTGTGCTCACGGGAAGGATGATTTTTTTTGAAATGGAAAATGATCCTTCGTGTATTTGCCTCTTTGGTGTCTCCATGCGTGCCAATCCGCTGTGCAGCTAGTGGTGCTGGTGAAATTCCCCTGAGGTCGAGTGTTGGTGTGTTGAAGAGCAGGCAGCAATCCTCTGTATGTTTGCAGTTTTAAAGCCAAATCTGAGTGAAAATGGTACGGTCATGCTTGTTCTCCAGATTTTGGAGGTCACAAAACCTCAAGTGTTTAATTTATTATTTTTGTGATCTTTTAGGAAATAATTTTTTTTTTTTTTAAATGATACAACCTGCCTTGGACAGTCTGGAATTCCTGAGATCTCAGGTTCTGGTGGATGATTTACTGCAAAATTGCTTATAAATTGAAGTAGAAAATGTTTTGCAGACCTGGCAGCTTTCAGGCTTCACACCCATTTGTCACCCAGCATTTCCCTTTGTGTATAGAACAAGAATTAATTAGGCTGCACTGCAGGAAAAGTTTATGGCCATAATTTATATAGGATGAATTTCTGTTTAAAGAGACAGCATTGCTTTGTTTGCACTGTTTCACTTTTTCTTTCCACCCCTTTTTTTTTTAATCTTTAATTATATTCCAGAATTCTTTTCTGTCACCCTTTTTACATACAAATTGGAGACCAAACTGTGGTCATGGAGCTCATGTTTATTCCTATTTGGCATCCATGGAGGAAGTCTGAGTGGTTTGTAACACTGAAATCACGGTGGCTGCGCTCTGAACACAGCACAAATGTTGAACACTCAGTGTGGTGCACACACGAACTCCCCCAGCTTGTGTTTCTGAGGTGCTGCTGCCTGCAGTGGTCTGTTCCTCCAAGATACATTTATATTCCCTTGCTCCATATCTTCCAGCCTTGTCCAAGGCTTGAGATGTTGCCTCTGTTTGGGGTCTTGCACGTTCAATTAATGTTTTTCATAATCAATGCGAGTCAGAATTTGCAATCTGCTCCTGATTTGCACATTAAAGAGACACATTAATTAAAAATTCCAATCCCTGGCATGTTCCCGCAGGATCCTCGCATTATTTACATAGAAAAAGAGCGCAAGGTGCAAGTTCCCGTGCTGTGGCTCTGCACAGATTGCATGCCTGCCATCCGTATTTCTGGGTGTCTTTTCAAGGGGGAGGAAGGTTGAAAGTGGATCTCATGAAAATGTCACCAAAATTTACCTCAAGGGCAAGGAAGAGCCAAAGGGTAGGTGGAAACAACATTAGTGAGGCCCCATCCAGTGTCAGGAATTGAACAGTTCCTAGGTCTGTGGCTTGTTGTGTTAAATCTTGATTTGGTGACAAAAAACCCCCCAGTCAATTGATGGGCAGGGGGACAACAAGAGCTTTAAGAAACGGTGGCGCTCCATCGGCAGAGGCTGGGAGCTGTTGTTGTACGTGCCCTGGGTAGCTGGGCTTCCCCATACAGTCCTATAGCTCTGTTCTTGCTATTTTAATTACTTTCCCTTTATAATTCTGGTTAAGAATACTAAGCTGGGAATGTTTCAGTGACTTGTACTTTGTGCTCCGCAAAAAGAGCTGGGAATTCTGGTTTTTAATAGCATAATATGTAATTTTTGTGTTTTGAGGAGTTAAAAACATACAGAACCCCAGGCAAGGCTCTTGCAGAAAGGAAGATGCTGATGGAAGCTACAAGACTTTAAACACAGGAGTAGTGGTATATGCTCGTGCTTTCATGTTCCGGGAGTTCAGTAGGTCCCTGAAATGTCAGCTGCTGGCTGAATTTGTGTGGGTTTTTCTTTCTTTTTACTCCATCTGTCAGTGGATTAAAAGAAAATAGGAGAATCCCACGTTTCTGTTCTTCAGCCTAAGATCAATACAAAGTGCTTTGGAGAAATGGAGGAAATCCTGGTTTTGGTGAAAGGTAGGCGGGCAGGTCTGTACGAGTGGATCTGCTCGCTGAAGGAACAAAGCAGGGACAACAAATATTAACTGTTACTTACACGTAAAGCTGTGGAGAAGTTACACGAAGGTTTGTGATCAATAAGAAAATGGACCTGAATGAAGTGAATCGGTGTTATTAAGCAGCAGCACCGAGCTCAGCCTAGCAGTGGCCTGACCTCAGCACAGCGCCTCGTCCGCTGCTCGGAGATGCGGAATCGTACGCAGCTTTTTAACTCCTGCCGAAACTCGTGGGTCTTTTCTTTACTCCCAGTGATGGCTGAACATGAATTTGTGTTCTCTGTAGTCAGCCGCATCTTGTTCTCCTGATCACTGTGGTGGTACTCTGGATGATTCACCCACAGACGTTTCTCTGTGGCCGTGAGCTACATTCATGTGGCTGAGGAAGTTTATTCAAAAGACAGAAGTGGAAAGATGAAACAAGAGAAATGAGTGTGAGGTACATGAAATGTTTGCAGGAAGCATTTAACTCTTCGTAACTGTCCCGTAGCCAGTTCTGCAACTCTGAGTCAGTGGCTGGGTAACTCACCTTACGCTTTGATTAGTTATGCCCTTGAGGTGTCCCATGGCTCTGGTGCCGCCAGCCAACAGTGGCTCTTTAACTCTGCTCTCTTGAAAAGCAGAGCTAAAAGGAGCACTTCCGAAACCTGCAGGACTTGCCTGGGACTGCCCAAGGCTGGATGTTTGGTGCCTTCAGGGAGATGAAGGAGATGTTGACTTGCTCCTGAAACCTGAAGTCCAGTCCCAACACTCTGACTGACCCAGAGACACCCGTTTCTGGGGTGGAAGTGGATGCATTTGTAGCCAGTGTGCTGGTGAAGGACTGGGCTTCCGCCTGGAGCTGTGTGGACCTTCGTGAGAGTTGCCTGAGGTGGGCTCGTGGTGAGCAGGTTGGTTAACTGCTCCCGAGACAAATCTCTCTGTGGCTTGTGGCTAAGCAGCGCGTTTGTGGACAAGGCCTCTTAAGGATGTGATTAAGAATCCCACTTACATTCATTGCCAGCAGGAGACCTCCAAAGATGCCATGTGCTCTCTGGTTTTACATTCTTGCATTGTAAATGTCTCAGCGCCACACTGAATATCTTTATTTTCGTCTGTAATCTTTATTTTTTCTGTAATATTTTGCTGAAAAGGGACTCAAAACAGAGGGAAAGATTCTGTTTATTGTCTGTTTGGTGGATGTTTGTTTGTATGTTCTCAGTGTCTTTTATTAGAGGATTTTTTCTGGGTTCTGTTAGTCTGGTTCCCGACCTTTAAAGAAAAATACAAATCACATTCTCTGCAACACCCAGGTGAGCCATGAGGAAGAAGCTGATTAAGCACTGACAAACTTTGGATAAGATCAAGCCTGCTTTAGGTACCAGAGAACCTGTTCCACTTCCCCTGAGAGAGGATGTGCCTGGCCAGGCGTCCTGCTCTCTCGCAGCGCAGCGTGCTCCGTCTGAGGGGCTCAGCCTCGGCTGCACCTGCTTGTCACCGTACGCATCTGGTGAGAAAAAAGCTGTCAGATGAAATGTGCTTTATTGACACGGGCTCAGGATTTTTCAGAGCAGCCCGCAGGAGTCAGCAGCCAATAGTTCACTCGTCGCTTTGTTACTGTCTCTATTTGTGGATCACTTTTAAAACTCAACTGTATCTGTCCGTACATCTGGAGATGATAATGCATTAATACAGAGCAGGGTAGGTGTCACAGGGGGAGGGGGAGGAACTCAGGCACAAGCAGATTACACAGTTTCCAGAGGCATAGAGCAGTTACAGGATTAATTGGTGCTAGGCAAGATCATGGACTTAAATATATTCTTGCTTTGAAGATTTTACTGGGAGCCTGCACAAATGTGTTACAGCAGAACTGGGTTTCAAGCCCGAGTGTGAATTATTGTGATCAGATCTAGCCCACTTAAAACTGGTAGTTCATTTTAATTGAATTGTATTCGTCTAGACACTTTATGAATACAAAAACCATCCCGCTTGTCAATTCATGCGGGGTTGAATTTGATTTAAATGGACGTGCATGGAGGTGTCCCCAAATCTCACCTTTCCTCTCTGATCTAATGAAGAATCTATTCACAACTCTTCTTGGGACTGAGCCAAAGCCTGTTGACATTAATGAAGACTTTTCTCTCGACTAAAATAAATGGATGAATCAGACCCTTTTTTGTGAATTTTGTCGTAATGGTCCTGTGCCGTGGAGAGCTCTTGGTAAGCACTGGGGTCAGGAGGGATGGTAAGCTCCCGCGCTCCTGGGTGTCCATTCTCTGTATGTGCCAGCGGGCGAGAGGGAAGGGAGTTGAAGTGAGAAGCTTTAGACAAAGGCTTAGGTCTGGATTTTGGAGCTCTGTTGCTGTTGTGTGCGTGGTTAGTTGGGTACTGGCAGGTGGGATGTTTTGTGCATGTGCAGAATTTGGGCTGTGAGAGGTTCCAGAGGAGTATTTTGTGTCTTGTCGTTTTGGTCTCTGCATTATTGAGAAATTCTGTGTGGGAGGTAGCGGAGAAGTGCAGGATATTTACTGAACATGCAGTTTTGGACATTTTTCAGAAAAAAAAACCCTCTTGCCCTTCCTCACTGAGTGCCAAGGCTTTTAGCTCGTGGTATTTAGTCCTTTTGAGCAGAATTTTTGTCTGCTTCTCTTGTACAGATGTGGTAAAATTGAAGCTCTCCCATTTTGTAGGTTATCTCCATAACCACGTGTGTTGGGCACCGTTGACATCAGAGGGTCATTTTAAAGCCGTCTTAAATTCTAGTGCAAGAAATTCCAGAAGAGTCCGTTGTGATTGACCTGGTACACCCAAACTCGGGGCTCTAGGATTGCACCACACTTTAAACACACCGAGCAGGTTTACCTGCACTTAACTTTCCCAAGATAATTAATAACTAATTAAATTGAGCTGAGCTAAATACTCGTGTGTATTAGTCTGGGTACTCCACAAACTCAGTGTGGGGAAACAAAGGCTTGCAAAGCATCCAGAGAAGCATGTGCAAATGTCAGCTAACTCGGATTAATTGGCAATTGGTACCTTGAGATGGAAACTCTGGGCTTGTCATGATAAATGTAATTAATGGCCTGGTGTTATATGAGGAGGTCAGTCTAGATGGGCTAGTGTTCACTTCTGGCCTTAATATCTAGATAACTATGAAATTCCACATTCCCTCGTCCTTTCTCATTCTTGCATGTGTTCTCGGGGATTTCTGCCTGGCAGAGACGGGAATGCATGCTGGCAGCTCCTTTGCATTTACAGTAATGGAAAACATCAGGTTTTATAAATCTCATTTTTACGAGCCCCGTCCCCTCCCTGGTTTGGGCTGATATCAAAAGATGACGGTCGGGGCGGATCAGTAGAGCATGAACTTCAGGGAAGTGTTTCTCTTTCTCTCCCTTCTCAGCTTTCCCCCTCCCCCAGTCCCCACTAATAAAATCTTTGCATACGAAGCCTTTTATTCTGTTGCTGCATCCAGATATTTTCTTTACTTTTAGCAAACTCATCTATGTCTGATCCTGTTGTCCTTACTGTCAAATGCAGAAATATTGGAGAGAAAGAGCTAAATGGCGTCGGTTCCGTAACTCTTTGGGAGTCAGCGGAGCTGCTGGTGTGAAAGGCGGTTGCAGTGGTGGCTCCTTTGTGCTGGAGGAACACAATTTTCCCCTCTGCAAAGGCTTTTGCATCATTTGCATTCCAATGGAACCAGCAAATTGGGCCTTTTTATTGCGATCGGCAGAAAAGTCGGCATTTTCCCTCCTATCGCTCGATAAAATTCCACAAACTCAGTGTTTTGGGAAGCATGAAGGGAATGCTCCTCCCATGGTTTCCTAAAATAACCTGGACAAATTTACCAGTGCTTTGTGCAAGGATTCATCTGGAGTCTGTGAGAAACGTGTCCATAACTACAGCACCTCGGAAAAAATTGGATCCCTCCCTGCGGCTGAAGGGCTTGCAGCCAGCCTATAATTTAGTGCAGGCTGGCTCTCATAGCTTCAGTCTCACACCTGTCAGTAGCCTTTTACTTCTGTGCCGTCTTGTTTTGGGGCACTGGGACATAGAGGGGTGCGAATCTGACGCTAGCGAAGGTCCTGCCTGCACCGTTCTGCTGCTCCTCCAGTTCGCTACGCGGCGGGATTACCGAGGAGCCGTTGTCCGAAGCCCCGCGTTTAAGATGCGGTACCTGGAGGAATTCCCTCCACCTTATCCTGGCCAGCAGCGTCGCTCTGGTGTTGGGAATAGAGAGCAAGCTCCAAAAGTAATACTGACAGACTTCAGAATTATGATACACTGGAGCTCTGGCATAATTCTTTGTTGAAGAAGTTAGAGGCCTAAAATGTTAAGGCTTATTGTTATTCTGAGTTGATAATCTCTGCCTTGCTTTAATAATTTTTCCTCATGCCTGGATAGCCTGCGAGTTGCACAATAATCACTCACACAGCTTTGTAATCAATGCCCAAAGTAATAGGATTCCGCTGGCCAACGGCAATTAATAAATTTGTGTCTTTTTTAAAACACTAGCAAGTCGGGCCTGAAATACGACTGACTGGCTTTCCTCATTTGCATATTTATTGCAGTGGAAAAATTCTTGCCGAATGATTGATGTTGAGCCTGCCTCTTGAATTCCAAACAGCACATTATTATGAAATGAAAAATGCCGGCCATACAGTTGATTAAAGTTGAAGACAGTGGAATCGGTGTTTTTTAAGATTGTGGGAGAATTAAAGGCATATTTTAATAGATGTTGACAAGAAGTGAACTAACAAAAGCAAAGCAAAGGATTTGCTTGAAAAGATTTAATCAAACGTGTTTCGTGGGGGATTAATTGCTGGGGATGACTAGTGCAAGTGGCTGGCTCGTGGGTTTGAATGAGAAGTATTGTTCTCAGGCCAGCGTATTGAGTGCCATTTTGACCTGTAGTTTAACTCCTGTCCCACGGTCGTTTGCAAGGAGTGAAAATTTCCCCTCTCCATCTGAACGTCGAGATAAATGTGTGTACCTGATAAAGATGCTTTTCATTATGTGCTGCTATTAAAATAGAAGAGGTTTGATTCCTCTCCTCCGCTTTCTTTGCACGGTGTGGCCGGTGCGCTGGGCGCTGCGCCTGTTCCCTGCGCCGGTGCCTCTCCGCGGTGGCAGGAGGAGCTCTCCGGGTATTTGGCAGCTCAGCTTTTGCTCTGCATCCCCCGGTTCAAACAGCAGCGTTGTTCCAGCTTTTCTGTGTGAGCGCTTCCTACAGCCTGCGGAGGTACATGGAAAATTAAAAGCTGCTGATATTCCTGCGATGCCAGATCCTCAGATTTAATTGAGGGGAAAAAGTAGTTAATTCCCAGCTTTGGCGTGGGCTCTGGATTTCAGCCGTGTCCTGTGCGTGTGGTGTTTGGTGCTGGTACATCGCGGTAACGCTGCTCTCGTTTGTGGTCACCTATGGGCAGTGCCCGTTCTGGGGGGGAGCCCTGCCCCAGCGCTGCCCCAGCACGCCCTGCAGGGTGCCAGGAGCACACAGTGATGGAGTGAAAATCTTGGGAGTTTTGCCCCGGTTTTTAGGATTCCATCCCTGACTGTGGTATACCCAGCCTGCTGGATGGTGAGGCAGGGAGGAGCTTGCTGGTGGAGCAGTTTGGGGAGTCCCACTGATGGATCTTTCTGAATACCTTTGAAAGCCTGGCCTTGAGGCACCAGCTTTTTTCTGTGACTTAAAGCGTCTCGGTATGAGGCCTCTCCCTGCTGCCCCGCACCAGCTGCTGCTCTCCGCAGCTGCTCGGGAAGATGAAATGAGACCCCATTTTTAGAGGTCACGAAAAAGCGCACAGATATTTTTCTGCTCAGGAAGCTGCCTTGCTGTAGAAATGCTGAACTTAGCAATGGGTGAGCCCTGACGCCATTGTGCCGGCAGCACCCAGCGTGGCAGCGGCGGGGGCGGGGGGGG
>NW_010408454.1:436-7090 GCF_000710305.1 Buceros rhinoceros silvestris | reverse complement strand
GGCCGGCAGGGCAGGCAGCGGCTGCAGATGGGGACCTGCAGATGGATGTCAGCGAGCAGAGCTCCTGCGCCAGGGAGCCCTTGCTGGAGGCTGCGTGGATTGTCAGTGCTCTGCCCTTCACCTCCGCACACCGCCTGCTGCATGCAGGGGTTATGTAAGTGCCGCCCCCGCACCTCCCTCCCGCGGGACTGGGGCGACGGGAGCCGCGGAGGCTGTGCTCACCCTCACCCCGGCCGGGCGAGAGAAGTGTCACCCAGAGGCCAGCTCTGCACCTCAGGCACATGGCGTGCAGCCCGATCCCCACGAAAAGACACTGCTTGGTAGCAGGTCAGACGATGCTCCTTCTGTCTCAGACACATGTCCTTACCCTGGGAGAGATGGCAGCAGTGGCAGGGCACTTCCATTTTGCCCCAGAGCATCCTTACATGTCCACCCAGTAAATCTCTCTGAAGCTCAGAGGGGAGCAGGGTTGCTTTGGAATTATTGGAGCACAAAATAAGGGCTGTACGCAGACTGGAGTATACAGCTCTGGTGCAGGCTCAGCTGGGCAGGGACTTCACAAATGGAAAACACCCCAACCAATGAGGAAAATCCGCAGAACAACAACAACAAAAAAAACCCAAAAACCACAGAGGGCGTCTCAAATCTGCACTGCACATGCGCAGGCAATTCACTGTTGGTCATTAAGGAAATGTGCCTGTGCTGTGGCTGCCCTCCTGATACACCCAGAGAACACAGCAGGCTCAAAAATCAGGCTATGATAGGCATAATGAAGGACACTCAGCCCAGATTTCTGCATCCAGCCTACCTGAGCAGTGAAGCATCACAGGGCTGGTCATGCAGACACCTTTCCAGAGCCCACGGAGGCACTGCAGGTAATGCCAGACAAGGAGGCTGGTACAAACAGGGGGAAGAAGCAGTTGTACCTAGTGCCCCATCTATGGCACAGGGACAGCCTGGGGCTGAGCTATCACGACCAGGGCTGATCTTGCTCTACTCCTGACCCACATCACTTCTGCACATCATTCCCCTCCACCGCCTCCTGCCCCATCAGGCAGTGACAGAATCACACCCGGCACAAGCAAGTGCTGCTGTGCTATCACCCAAACAACGCCCAAAGTTTAAGAAACAAAAGGTGTCTCAAGGGACAAAAATACAGCTGAGGCACCCAGAGACTCCAAGCTCTGCTCTGTGCTACCACCACCGGAGCTGCCTCTGCGATGCCTCAGCTTCCCCTCTCTACCTCCTGCTCTAGAAGAGCCCCACAGCAATGCTCCTCTTCAATCGGAGAACTGACCTTTGCCTAACAGCAACATCCCAGGGGTGCAATGACAGCCCAGGACCCCCAAAGCCAGGCATTCCCAAGTGGGATCTCTAAGGTGCTTCAGACCTGATTTGCCTGACATTTCTGAAAGGCAAATTGCCAAGTGCAAATCTTCCGCTCAGGTTTCTTTGGGTACCATGGGTTGGGATAAAGCCAAATTATTAATGACTGTCATATCTAATTTGTATGACTGGAAGCCACAGGCAGTTTCCAGTCTTTATGATAGTGCCCCCAACTCCCCGCAGAGCCACTTCAGCAGACCTGCCATTGTTTTCCTTCCTCAGAAACACCACAGCCTTGCCAGCGGTGGCTTACCAGTTGGTTTCCCAACTCAAGAGCTTCCTTGGGGCTGCAGCCACATGCTGCCCACCATTGCTGTTCCATCATCTACTGCAGCTAAGTGATTTCATGGCACCAGGCAATGCCGCTCTGCAGCTTTGCTGCCTGGTTGGGTTGCGCACACCAGTCACTGCAAAGTTAGGACTGAATTCGCCACCCACTTTGCATCCTTGGAGCAGCTGCACACCCAGCATAACCACCCTGTCCTGGCACAATAAGGAATCTCTTTTACAAAACACAGACAAAAATCAGCTTCTTGCCGCAGCTCCTCAGAATTATGTTATGATGATAATCCTTTGGGTTTTTGCTTAATCCATCATCCATGGTTCTTCCAGTAGCTTTTAAAAACCATGGAAATCTGAAGACAAATAACATAAGCTAACACAGAATTAAAGTTCCAAGTACACACCCTTAACTTGAATAAAATAATGCTACAGGACTTGTAACTGTCTCCAGTTATGAGTTTTACAAAGCATTAGGCACAGAGGTGAGTTACATCAGTAATAGCCAGACCGGAGATACACATTCAAGACCCAGCAGCCCTAACATTACCCTGGAGAGCCACGATGCCATAATGCTCAAATCTGGATCACGGTATTTAAACATTTGAAATTCCACATTTTATTCTTTCAGTTCTTCAAGACTTTTTCTCTCCACCTGCTCATGTCCCTGCAGAAGAGAATAAAGGCACCCAAACAATCTCAGTGCCTTGCTCCTAAGCCCTCCTATGTCTGGATTGCTTTTCAGTTACAAACACGAAAAAACAACACAAACCTTGAATCTGGAATTCCCTGGGTTTCAAATGCCTCATCTAGGATTACTACAGTACCCTCGTAACATGTCTTACACCCTCACATTGCTGTTCCGTGCTCTGTGCTTTCTGCTGTAACTTCATGTTAACATAACATTTAGGATGGGAATTTAACCTTAATTTAATATTGACAGACTGCCATGAAAACCTAGGCTTAGCCCTCTTCACCAGGGGCTGTTGCACACGCCTTGCATCACTGCCTGCTGCCTCAACAGCTCTTAAGCTTCCTCTTGGTCTTTCAAAGCATACGAAATAATCAGGAGATCTGAGAAAGGATGTTTTGTTCAGAAAAGCAATTCCCCTCACATCCCACGGGAGGTGGGAGCAGAACTTCCCCAGTTTTGCCACCTACAGTGCTCCTGTTCTTCCCTCCAGTAGCAAAGCCAAATGCGTTTCCCAGTGAAGATGGTTGAGGTCTCCCTGCAGCCCTGCGCCAGGAGGAGCCATGCCTGCCAACTGGAAGGGAAACCAAGCCAGGCTGGGCAGATACAGCCAAACTGGGGATGCTCAGACAAGCATGCAGCGAGAAGCCAGGAGGATAAAGACACTGCAGGCATCCCAGGTCACTCTGCCAGACCGCTGGTGGGGCAAGCGGAGGAAGTGAGGCTGCTAGCTGTTAGGCATGTTATTCGTGTGCTTTGGAAAACAAATGCTCTATCGGTATTTCCACAGCCGTGCTGTCTGCCAGACATCTCCCTACTCAACAAGGAGACACTCTCCATGGAAACCTGGGTGGGCAGGATCCTCTGGAAGCCTCCCTCACAGATGCACAATCAGGCGTCTCCACACCAGCCAGATGAGGCAGATCTACACCTTCCCTGAAAGGCGGATAAAGAGATGCAAGCAGGCAGCCTGCACTCGTACTGGAGCCTACATCAGGATCCATCCTGCTGCCCCTGAGCACTCTGGCTGACCCAGCCCCGAGCTCACCATGTTGATGCTGTGGTTCTGTGTCCCATGTGGTCCGGAGCCAGGATAAACTGGAACCTCAAACCACCTGCCTGGCACAGATAGATAGAAGATCTCCTCCCAACAGCAAGCGGATAGGGTACGCCATTGCACCCTCTGGCCACCCTGCCTTGTGCAGCTCTGCTCACCATCTGACACTGCTGTATCGTGGTATATCTACAACAGACACCTGGGCACCCCAGGTGCCCACGCACCCCAGCACAGACATGTATCCAGGAAGCAGCTTGAGAAACCTCTGCCTCTTCTTCCCCAAGGTGAGCGAGCTCTAAACCTTTCCACCAGCCTGTGCTCCAGGACCTCAGGCTGATGCTCAGAGCTCTCAGGCAGCAGCACCTGCCAGATGTGCTCCCCACCCTGACAGCTGCTCTCTGTCACTGGGCAATGACCCTGGCTCTCAACAACCCTCCATTCCATCCCACCTGGCCTGAGACGCTGCAGAAACCCTATAGGAAACCCTGGAGAGCACAGAAGCTGCAGCACAACTGGACTGAGTTGCTTGCATCTCTGTGTCCTGGTGGCTCCTGAAGAGCATCCCTCTGTCACACCCTCTGATGTTTGTGGCCTGGGTCAATCCTTGAGGATAATACTACAGAGCAAAGTTGATGGTTACATGCTGTGGATTGTGCCCAGTGAGTCTTTCTGACCTGCTCCAGGTTACCCACCCATGCTGCAGGCAGATGTTTCCTGGTCCCACAGCACTGTGGGAGCAATTCCCAGGACTTCAGGTCCATCACGGCACTGGTGCACAGTAATAGATGGTTACCAGTGGCTTGCAGTTACACTGACAGGGAACAAGTATGGTTTCAGAAAGGTCTGTTGCTACTGCTCCACTTTTCCATTAATGATCTAAATGACAAAACAGAGTATGTTTTAAAATCTGCACGACACCCAGTGCTTTGGAGGCCAGGACGGGAATTCGACATGCTCCCAACAGACTGGGGAAAGGGCTGAGAGATGATGGGCAGGGCTGTACATCATCAGGAGGTAAAAAACTGCACAAACAGATCACAGAAGAAAAGATAGCAGTGTTTCTACCAGAAGGGTCACAAGGGCTACAGGGCAGTACAAACTGAATGTGAATCACAGGATCATCTGGTTGGAAGAGACCTTTAAGATCATCGAGTCCAACCGTTCCCCCTGCACTGCCAGGGTCCCTACACCATGTCCCTCAGCACCAAACCCACACGGCTGTGAAACACCTCCAGGGATGGGGACTCCACCACCTCCCTGGGCAGCCTGTTCCAAGGCTTTAAACCTGCTCTGTAAAGAAGTTTTTCCTGATATCTAACCTAGATCTCCACTGGTGCAACTTAAGGCCATTTCCTCTTGTCCTGTCACTTGTCACAGGGGAGAAGAGACCAACTGCCACCTCTGCACAACCTCCTTTCAGGGGTAGCTGTAGAGAGCGATAAGGTCTCCCCTCAGCCTCCTTTTCTCCAGGCTGAACAACCCCAGATCCCTCAGCTGCTCCTCATAAGACTTGCTCTCCAGACCCTTCACCAGCTTTGTGGCTCTTCTCTGAACATGAACCAACATGTGATTGCCACAAAAAATGGCAAATACAGTAGAATATGTGAAAGGCCAGCTTTCATGTGAAGACATGTGAAGTAATTACTTGTGCTCTCCTTTCAGCTCATAAAGTCACATCAATTATATTCCTCTCCTCCAGAGAACCAGTTCATTCCCCAAAAGATTTGGACCAGCTGAGAGAGGCCATGGGAGACCAGCAAGATGACCAAAAAGCCTCGGCCCGGAAGAGTGGGACTAGTCTAGACAAGACAAGTCAGAGGATGCAGTTTTATAACATGTGAAGGCTACCATTAAAGAATCAGAACAGTCTGACACTGAACATTGTGCCAGGTAGGAGACACATTCACATTAAAAAAGGAGAGTCAAGTGTACACCAGGAGAAGTTAAAATGCCCCATGCATACCTGCAGCAGATGCTACATGGCAAATGGATGGACCAAGTGACCCCTGCACATACCCTCCAGGCCAGTCTCCTACACTTCTCATCAACTCTGGCTCGCAGCTCTGTCCCTCCCCTTATTTGTTCAGTATTTGCCACCATCTGGGCAAACTAGAGCCACCTTGGCCACAAAGTCACTTAAGGCACTTAAGATGCTTTGACAGGATAGGACACTTAAGAGGCTTCACCACACCATGGAGCCCATCATATCTGTTCTCCACTCCACAGAGGTCTCTTGCAGAGTCTAATGTCTCCTGTCTCATTCTTCTCCTAGAGGCACATCTGCAGCACCTCTGATAGCCAGGCACCATAGTCACTCTGATGGGACAGAAGGAAAAACAGTCACAAACCTCACTCTTGTTTGCTTCAAGTGCAAGTCATCCCTGTGACTTGCCTTTCCTAGCTTCTACCCACCAATATTTAAAGCAAGTTGCATGTCAGAAGCCTATTAGACACTTTACTGCACATCCTTTGCTCTGGGGAGAGGACGAAAGACCATGTGAGAAGTGTCAGTTAAGTTCCTCAATGCTGCAAGAACATATGTGGGATAGAAGCTCTTTGACAACTCTCAGACACATGCCAAGATCCTTGAGAACTCCCATTTAGAACAGAAGAATGTTACCTAAAATGCCTAGAAACAGACAATTTCAAGTGCCACTTCTGTTGTGGTGGCAATGGCCTCCTGCTGCAGTATGGCCTGACCCCGTTTGCTCCATGGCCTTTAACAAGTCCTTCATGAAGAACCCAAGCCTGCCTCAGAAAGAGACGAGGAGCAAAGCAGATCTTTCCTTTGCCCAGGCTTCAGCCTTTCCAGATGTTTTTGGTGATGATATGCCAGCACACTGTTCGGTGTCTGGTTCCAGAAGGTGCACTGCCCAGCAGGTAAGATAACCTGACTCATTTGCAGCTCCGGCTGAGCATCAAAAGGTCCAGAAATGCAGGAGGTTTCTCAGTGTCACTGAGCTGAGACTGGCGATGCCGATGAAGAACAGCCAGTGAGCGCTGCAGCGGGGACACTGCCGATGCAAGCAGAGGGTGGCCTCTGTAGAGAACCCGAGCACGACCATGCTTGAAAGCCTAGGTTCTTTTAGAGCGGGCTACATGTTCACCTTGAACTGGTCTAGATTTTGACTACCTTTCCTATTCACTGCTTCCCAGGAGCCCAGTGGAAAGCTGAGGCAGGGCCATGCGGCACAGCCAGCAGCTGTTCTGTAAGCAAGAGGCTCTGCTGGGGCAGAGCCCT
>NW_010408454.1:0-367 GCF_000710305.1 Buceros rhinoceros silvestris | reverse complement strand
GTTCTGAAGAGAGGGGCCCCGGGGGGGCGCGCCCCCCTGCCGGTGAAGAGGCCAGCAGCAGCCTCTTGGTGGGCTGCTGGGTTTCCACGTGGCTCAGGGAGAGCTGCTGGAAGTAGGCCATTTAGTGCCACATTCTGGATAGGAATAATCTGGATTATCTCACTTTATGACTTCCCTGACCCCAGCATGAAGAAATTGCGGCAGCTTTTCTCTCCCTCACCTTGCTACTAGCACAGTGTCGTTTACAGATGCTTCAGTGCAGCGGAACAGGTTAACGAGAGCCACCGTCTGAACAGCAGACAGCGCTCTGGCCTTGGCACGGATGTACGCGTGCTTGTTCCCCAGAACTCCTGGCAGGGAAGGAACG
>NW_010408453.1:5012-14395 GCF_000710305.1 Buceros rhinoceros silvestris | reverse complement strand
TTATATATAATCTATATATATATTAAAGCGTCGGTGATAAAAGTTTCATGTGCCTATAGGCACACACTCCTTTTCTCTTTTACTCTTTTATGGTTTTTATAACAGTTTTCCTTGAAGGAAACCATTACCAGTAAAAGTGTATGAATAATTTTTTATTCTTCTTGAAAAATTTTAATTTGTGTTAAAAACCGTGAGATAAACATATTGTATATCAAAAGACCACCTCTCTGATTCTCACATTCTTTAACCCCACAATCAAACCTGTTTGAGTTTAGTAATATCCAAAATTGTCCCATTTGCACTCCAGAACAAATGTGTTTGAAACACAATCCTGAACTTCATCCCAGGCTGCAGGAAAACATCCATCCACATCTGAAGAGGATTAAATGCAAGCTCTCCAAAGCCCCTTCTATCTATCAGCAACCTTCAAAAGCCTATCACTACAGTGTCTAGACACTGAGATAACTCTCCTGAAGGAAGCAGATGGTAAAGACCTCTCCACATCATGGATTTCCATGAAAGATGCAGTGACACAGAGTTAGATTAACAGTCTCTTGGCAGAGTTTTCCCCTGTGAAAAGGCACTACCATATTTAGATCCACGCAACAGGAGGAAGTTAATAGTGTTATTTTTTAAAAATTCACCCAGGCTGGAAATTGATGAACCTGAGCTTGGACTGTAGCAATAAATGAAAACTAGAGAAAGGGAAGAAAGAAAGAACGAAAGCTATGGCAGGGACTCCACAAGCAGATTTCTGAGGAAACGAAATCAAGGAAACAAAAAATGTATTTCTTTGAAATAAATACATATGGGAGTGTTTTTCCTGGGTGAGAGGCTGGCTTCGTCCTCAGTGTTTTGGATGCACTGTTGCTCAACGGGACATTGCTGTGCCATTTACTGTGCTGATTTTAAACCTTTTCCTTGGAGTGGAAGGCAGGTAGGAAGGTTTCTGGGGCTCCGTGACACGTTCAAACAACATATGAGGTATCTGGAAATCAAGAGAATATCAGATAATCTCACCAAGTTCATAGCTGCTTCTAAGTTTATAGTGAGTAAATGTGGCTAAAAACCAGTGTTTCCCACATAGCAAAATGGGGAAGTCTGGAAAATAGTAACTTCTGCACTCGATTCTTGTCAAAAATGCAACAATAACATGTATATGTTTGTTAGGAAATGAGGGCTGGGACAGGGGAAAAAGAAAAAAAAAACCCCAAACAAACCCTTCAGCGTGGAATAATCAAAAAAGAATTTTTATGCCAGGTGAAATGACACTGACACTCAGGCAGCTAATTCCCCAAAGCTTCGTGTCTGAAGAATATCGGAGCTGCTGTACCATGAGCAGGGCAGAGTGTTGTACCGTGAGGAAAACTGCAGCAGACGCTCTGCAGCCTCTCCTAAGACACCATTTGTAAGCAGGTGCTGTCCCGGTTGGAAGGAGTTTGGAGAAGGGATTCCAGAGAATGGGCTGCCCTAACAGTGCATTTGAGACTGGCAAAGTAAAGACAGAGGGGATGATGCAACTGTTCATTTCAAAATATTAGGAGAGACAGCTACAGTTAGGATTAATTTTTAAAGTTAGGGATAATATTGATAAGATAACGAGTAGAATGCAGATGAATATGACCTCAAAAAGGCTTCCCTATCAGAAATATACCTCTAGCTATGAGAGGCTGTGCGATGAAACAGACTTCTACAAGGAACAAAACGACCTAGAAGACCCAGGCTGGCTTTATTTTTTGATGAGAGAGTTGCTGCCATTGTGCCAACATTGGTATAGCTGGAAGGTCACACTGAAATATTTATTGTAATTTATTTTAAATTTATCTGAAAGCTGATAATGGGATGCAATATATGAATTAAGTAAAATAAATTTCCCTGGAGACCTTCCCTTTGAACAGCAAGGTATATAAAAACTGAGTATCAGGCATTATTAATTTGGTGTAATATATTTTCCGGATACTCACAGAACTGAAAAGAGATGTTCTTGCTGCAGGTGGCAACTTTAAGGGTAAAAGAGTCTCCTTGTCTGATAGGAGAGCATCTGCCTGTTTGCAGGGTGACTTTAGAGGCACAGATCTGTGAAGCAATTCTTCTCACCCATTTTTTCCTGCCTAGACTGACCTCCCCTACCCCTTCCTCCCAGCCAGCACAACACAGCCATGTTTTGAATTTTTCTAACCAATGCTAACGCATGGCTGGGTCCTCCACGATTAAAGACAGGGCAAATGCCACACCTGTTACTGGCCAGCCAGGAAGTCTTTGTGGGACAAAAGCTGGTGACTCCAATTCTTCCTTTGTGTGTTGTTTACCTAGAAATTAGTTGGAGGCTTTACCTGAGCCGCAGTGCACTAAACACTTTACGAACACACACAACTTCACTCCGGAGAGTAAACAGGATAGGAAAACTCAGATGGAGAAAATGGGTGCAATAAAGCAAAAGGAAGAGGTTATTTACTCAAGACATGCCCTGGATTAATAAATAATCCTTATAATAATATGACATTCCTAATAATTAATAAATTTGGATATGCAGTGGCCTCTGGACTGTGATTGAGCAGAATCAATAGCTACATGCGTAGATTCCTGACCAGTCTATATACACAGAGACTGCGATAGTTTATTCCCCTTCTATCTAAATACCAGTAATTGACAAATTCATTTTAATTTTCACATTTGACTGCTAGAAAGCTCAAGAAGTTCAACAAATTAAGTGAACCCATCAATATAAAAGAGTAGTTTTAAACCCTCTCTTAAATGATGCTGTCCCAGCATTCTCTTACTTTACAAACTCTACCACCAGGACCTCTATAGCAAATAGGTAACAAAAGGCTTCTTCGTCCTTTAAAATACAAAGTGTAAAGGGAGAAAGGACAGTCAGTGTTTTGGGAGCTTTAAGATAAAATTAAGGAATAAAACAAAGATACCAGATGCTCCATAAAAGAGAAGTGGTGTAAGTCCATGTCCCTTATTCCAGAAGCTGAGGTGTCTCTTACTGGCACAAAAATATTATGAAGCAGAGCGTGCTTAAGCAACGTGAAATAGCGGAAATACAAAACTCACATTTAGTCTCATGCCACATTCAGGAAAGTCTAAACCAAAATAAGACCAGAAAAATCCCCATGGGACACTAGGGGAATGTCTGAAAATCTTGCTGGGCTCCTACATGCCTCGCAGTTCTGGAGTCACTCTACTAGTTGTGGCCACGTAAAATAGGAGGCGCCCTGTGGCTGGACTATGGCTGGTTGTATTTTCTGCAACCTTAGTGCCACATAGATTTACCACCTTTGGTGCAACAGAAGAAGAAAAATTTTGCCTTTGTGTGGTCGTGGAAGATATTTTCTGGTTGTGCATCAAGAAATAAGGTGGGCGGAGGGAAACCCAGCCACAGGAATGCAAGCCCATGCGACTGTAAGAGCTCCCTGAAAAGAAAGACAACAGCACAGTACGTTTTTTCTCTCAGGGGTAAAAAAGGCAGGGACAAAGCTCGGGGGATAGGAGAAGAAAGGGCAAGATAATCGGGGGAACATTTCCTTCAAAGCACACCCGTAGAAATGTGCTCTTTCAAAAGAGACGTGGAAGGGAGGAGAGGAAGCAGTCGCGAGATGGGTGACAACTCAGCAAAGGACAGACTTTCGGCATGTACTGCTTTCCCTAGTGGCAGACACTCTCCAGTTGTGGACTGGAAATGGCACTAACTCACATCAGGAAACCATCTCTCCATCTGTGCAGTTGACACCAGTATGTATGGGTGAAGGTACATGGTGGGAGCTTAATGGGCGGCAGCATCATCTGTGGAGGCTTGGAACAAAGATGTTAGCGTCTCTGGGGGTACCGAGACCGTGTTTCTGCAATCGTTGCAGGAATAGTCAAGTTCTGTGTGTTTGTCACAGATGACTGTGTCAGACACCCAGGGAGAGATGATGCGCAAACACATGGTTGTGCGTTAGGCCAGGGCTGAGATGCCAATGGTGAGGACTACCATATGCAAGAGGACATGCTGTGATTATACTCTGATTATCTCCCTTTTCAAGGAGACTGAACAGACCATCCAAAAATTTTTCATACAGTTTTTCTTCATTTCTTCCCTCTGGTTAACCTCCATTTCTTTGCAGTATTATGTACGTACGATGCTTTGAGCAATCTTAGGTTGGCCCTGGTAGACACAGAAGAGCTCGCTTGCACTTTCCTTCACAGGATGTGGCCTTGTAGTGTTCCCTGGTGGCATTTGGCTTTGGGATAGGTACTGAAAGCTCAACACTAGGGACAACGTTGGGTGGAAGTAGTGGGGAGGAGAGGAAGGTAACCACACTGCCTCGTAGTGGTAATTCACGAGTGGCTCGATAAGAAGTGTGGGGGGAGGGGGGAAGTGTCTATATCCTCCATATCCTTAGCACAACAAATTTTACTTTGGGTGGGAAGGAGGAAGAGGGGAGACTGTGGGACCTTGAAAGAGCTGTACTGACTGCCTTAGCACACGGTGTTAGTTCTGCTAACAACTTTAGAAGCGTTTTCCGTGGAAGACATAATGAGATTCACATCACCACTTCACTGCTTGTGGTGCACTAAGATGGCAGTATCAGAGAGAGCTGAGGCAGAACCGTGTTTTCCTAACACGTTGTTGGAAAGAAGGGTGGGTATGAAGGGTGGCGGGTGGGTGGTGGAGAAATGGGAGGCAAATCTTGTAAATGCTCTCTCACAACTGTAAAAATTGTATGTAATTTGATCCTTTCTGAAGATTTTTCTAATATCTAAAAAGGGGGATAATCTTCAGCTTAGCATAAAACGTTTGAGGGGATTAGCTCTCCTTCCCGGTCAGACGGATAGCGATAATTCACACTTCACAAGTCTCCCAGTAGCTAGTCTCTAATAACTTCAGTAAGGTTAATAATTATCATATAAAATTACCTGGCACTTGAACTGGCAACCGGTTTTACTGCCTGGAGGTGACTGTTAAACAATCTGTGTCTATTGGCAAGCAGCGCCGCACGTATACCCTTGCAAAACCCTTCCCCCACGGTGGGTACGTGAAATCGCATGGCATGTTCACCACCCTCACTGTGTCTATTGGCAAGCAGCGCCGCACGTATACCCTTGCAAAACCCTTCCCCCACGGTGGGTACGTGAAATCGCATGGCATGTTCACCCCCCTCATTTCTTTTTTTTTTTTTTTTTAATCCTGCCTGTGTTCATCACCTCAGATACCAGAGGATATATGAAGTGTGTCCTCCAAGGCAACATCCACTCCAGCTTGGCACCGTAAACAGAAAAAGGTTTTTGGTACCTGTGACTTTGTCGAAGGCAGGTGAGGTCAAACACTGTAAACCTGGGCTTTAAAACATAGCCATAAGGAAAATACTTATTGCTACTGCTTGAGGCATGTCTATGCTACGCCCTGGTTCCAAACCTGCTTTTGACAAGTCCCAGCTGTGAGCATATGCTGTGTGTTGTTCAATCTTGATCACTTTGCCTCAGAAGCCAATGGCAGGAGCATTTGGTGAGAATGCACCTGGGATTTGCAAGAGACAGACAGGGTAGTATCTAGGCAATTGCTTTATTTGAAAGGTTTGGATGTATTCTGAAAGAGGCGTGAATTATTAGTGATGGTGTGACTGATGCTGGTTTGCTTTTATTAGCTAGGAAGACCAGGATTTGATTTTGGATAAATTGGCTGGTGCTGCTCAAGCAGGTGGTAAATCCCTCACACCTCCCGTGGCAAAACCATGAATGCAGAGAGCTCACACATTCAATTTATTTTCCGCAGGCTGAGATATGAGAGAGGTGATTTCTTCCATTCTGGTATGGAGATTTCTGCTCACCACCGGTTCGCTCCACATTTGGCTTACCTCTGTAAGATGAGATACATCAGCATCAAGGAATACTTGGGGCTGACCTTTGCAAAACAGCAATCAAGCTGATAAGCTGATAATGTGGCTTCCTCGCCACATTCAATTTCCAGATTTAGGGTCATTCCAATGGACTCAAAAGAACAGAAAAGGAGGGAGAACAGTTTCAGTGAACCTCATCAATTTTGAGCAGCCAGGGGGAAAAAAATCTACCTGCAGGGAATATTAGCTGATAGCAGCACAAACTCTTGTAGATAGTGCCAAGTGGACAGGAGGGGCTAGTTCTCAGAATATTTGCTATATTTTGTCACTGCTGCACATTTATGAATGGCCTGTGTACTTAAGTTTCTCTCAAACTTACAGGCAAATACACATTGACATTCGGTGATGATGTTTGGCACGTCCCTGTGCTCATGTAAGTCCTAGTTCAAGACCAGGATTATAGACAAGGGATGAGCTGATGTTGGCTGATTGATGTTAAGAGATTCCTCTGAGAAGAGTTAGTTCAAATAGGACTCAACCACATTTTAATCTGGAGCTGCATGTCAAAATGCAGTGTTTGGAGGAATTCTGAATTCAAGCTTTTTATTTGGATTTAGCCCTAATTTTTAATGCCAGGCCATTAAAAGGACCAGTTTCTCTTGCCTATTGCCAGGATAAAATCAGTCCAGTGCTGTTTACCTCTGAAGTGTAGCTTGCAAAGGGGACTGCAAAAGGAACAGAGGCTAAATTAAACACAATCCGTTGCCCTAGGTGGATTCTTTGCCTGCTGTTAGAACGCGGTGGAGCCAAGTGACACACGTCTTTGTGGCATGAATACTTTTACATTAATTAGAGCTAAAATGTCAGTAACAATTAAACAATCTTAGTCTACACAATTAGAGTAAAAGAGTTTGAGTTGCAAAGGTACAACTAAGCATTTATGAATTACCCTTGTAATTCTTCACGTATATGAAGACAGGCTCCTAGTATGAGGTTGGCCGAGCCTGAATCAGCAAAATATTGTGTACTTGCCTCTGCGTGTAAAGACTGTCGTGTTTTGAAAATGTACACGTGAAAACAGTTTCCTTGCTTTTATTCATTTAACTTGGTGATCTTTTGTGTCAGCTGAAGATGCCTTTTAGTGCTTCTCTTGACCCCGACATTTTCAATTGCAACTTTTTCTTTCTCCTTGTGCTAGAGGTGCTTGAGGGAGCATTTCAGTGGTAAGTTTGCAGTATGAGTGCGTAGGGATGTCAGCTGTCTGCAGGACATCTCCTTCTCTAGTCTATAGGATGATGGAGACGTGCTAGTTGGCCGCTATTCCTAGCTTTCTAGGTAGTCTGTGAACACCCACTTAAACTCTCTGTTCCTCGGTTTACTTATAAGAGATGAAGAAGAACATAACCTTTTGTCTGAGGCTGTGCAAGTACCCAGGAAATTCATAATAAGACCTCCAGCTTGAGAAATGTCTTGGCTGGGTTTTCTGTAGCGTCAACAGTAACCTCAGAACTTGACAGTTTTGAATCCTCCAAGACCTAAATATTATGATGGCCTAACCGAAGGACAGTGCAAGCTAAGCCCTAACTAAGAGTATGACAATTTGGCTTTGTACCATCATAGAGTGGGGCAAGGCAGAACTTGTAAGCACTGATATTTCTTCCTGAGGGAGAAACCCAACTGGGGATTTGGCCCCCAGGCTGAAAACACACCCAGTCTTTTAAAAAATGTACTGCTTGTCGCCCCTCTCTGCTTAATTAAAAGTAATGTCAGGCATCTCTGAAAAGACTCACTGGGTGAGTTGTCAAATGTAACAAAGAGAGAAAATAATTTCAGAAATAAAGAAAGTCTATGTAAATTATAATACTCATCCTTTTCTACACTAAACCACAGCTATGATCATTTTAGGTGATTTTTGTATGGCATTTTAAAATGGAATGCGATTCTCTTGTTCATTCTCTGGCAATATGCCCTGAAATATTCCATTAAGTGTTTTCAATTACATGCCAGTCCCAATAGGATCTCAGTAAGAGGTTTTAAAAAGGTATCTTATCTGGTACGTTATCTAATGCGGGTTGAATGCTATCAATGTTGCAATAAATAGAGATAAATTCAGTAATATAACAAAAGCGTTGTACGTTTGGATCCATAGACTGGGTGGCAGCGGAGATGCACATATGTGCTCTTCTCCTTAAAGAAAAGTTTCAGAACTTGGCAACAAAACAAGATTTTTATTTAATATCTCATTGCCACTGCCTTGTATCAAAGTCTATTTCAGGAATAAAAGCAAAACGAAACCTAAACTACATTATTATTTCTGAATAGAAATAATACACTCTTAGATGAGCGTATTCTTGAACCATAAGGGTGTACATTATCTGTACATTATGACACAGATTACTGCGCAAAGGGTAAGTGGAAGAGGCTGCTGAGAGATGTAACTACCTGCACACCTGGGCCCTTGGCTTTGCTGTGCAGCACTGGAGCAGAAGAGGGAGCGCACACGTGTGTGCCTCTGCATGTACGCGTGTTAACACGCTGGCCATCCGTATTGCTATTAGTCAAGCTGATCATTCATTGGACAAGTTCATCCTGTTCCTTTAAACTCCTGAGCACGTGCATAATTTTACTGATATGGAGTCTCATATTTCATCAAAGGAAGCTTCTTTATCAATTTAACTGTTCACAGGATCGAGGGTTTTATTTCTTACTCCAAACTGCTCGTGATAACCATGCTGTTTAGCTTGAGAACGTGTTTGGTTCTTCCGATGGCTGGAACGGAGCTGTGGGAGAGCATGTGCAATAATACCACATGGCATCACTTCTGTTCTCTGACTTGCCGGCCTGAACATTAAACATCAGTAGGAATTCCCCTCAGAGTGGTTGTTTTTCAATCGCAATAATAATCTCGTGTAGGAATGGTGGGAACAAACAAACCAACTCCTTTTCAAACGACGCTTAATCGCTTGTGAACGTTAATTGCCTGATATTGGTTATTAGGTATGTTGACACTACAGTTCCTTCCTGGGCCCATGATTTATGTCTCTGACAGGATCCTAGGGTCAAGATGTTCTCGTCTGCCATTCTCGGGGCCTGGCTATGATCCTTCAAAGTCCATACTCACAACCCTCTGTCCTGGGAGCCCCTTAGCCTTCGCAGTGAGACGTTGTGAAAAACCATCATTGTTTTTGTATTTGATGACAGGTTGGCTGTTGGGAAATGAAGGTAAAGAAAGGAGAGCTCCATCACTGTCCAATTTGCTTTGTTGCAAGCTTCTTAGCTTTGTGTCGTATTTTAACAAAGATTTATGACGTGCTGACTGGCGAAGGCTCCAGGGTTGCTCGAAGTAAAGGGTAGGGGGGAGGGAACAAAAGCTGCTAATAGAAATGTAACGTTACATTATGGTAATTAGCATGAAATGTGAAGATTTTTATAAATTGCTTATCTGTTTTAATTATTCTTGAGACATCTGTAATATTAGTGCCCGGATAAAGAACAGTTAATTGGAAAATAAATGAGAGATCAAAGTGTATTTCCCTCTCCCCACCCCCCCACCCCCCA
>NW_010408453.1:0-4905 GCF_000710305.1 Buceros rhinoceros silvestris | reverse complement strand
CCCACGTCTATCAAGGGAAGCCTCGATATTAAATCTTGAACTTCCAAATTCTTGTTGTAATATTGTAGAAACGTGCAAATTAATCAAACACTTATTATATGAAACAAGCCTTGTCAAATCCCAATTTTGATGGATTAACTAGTGAAGGAGCCCTAACGCTGCGAAACTGGTGCAGTTTGTTTCATTTTTCCAAACAACTCTTTTGTCACCTCCGTCACAACAGAATCTAGCTGTAAGTTTTCTCTAAATGACATTTCCCTTCTTTTCTCTCTACCTCTGCATGTTTCACAAATGTGAAACTCCCCTACAGACAGCAGCATGCTTCGAGCATGACCAGAACGACGACAGCTCTAGGACGACAGCGATTTTCCATGACTCCTTCTTAGGAGGCACTACAAAGCAAAGCTGTAGGTATGTCCCCACCGTCCGCATATACTAGTGGGTTATGTATGTACACACATGCTTCATCGTTGAAGAATAAATGCAAAAAACAATTAACGATATGGGTGGGTAGCCAGAGAGAGAAAATTGAAAAAATAAGAGGAGAATGAACCCGAGAAATGTAGCAGATACAGAGGTAAACATCTTTAAATCAAAAGGAGGACTTAGAGTTTCTGCTCTGTTGCAGTTTCATGTTTATTAAAAGGATTTATCCTGGAATCATCGAGACTGAGGCCACGAGCTGTTCAGTTCTCCTCCATTTATCTTATTGATTTCCAAGTTATAAGCATTACAAAACCTAGTCATCCAAACCCCCCTCCAAAGCATTTTGCAGAATCCATGAAAAATACATTCTGCAAACAACACGGAGTTCGCTCTTTCTCCTCTCCTACTTCCATCCCTCCCCTCCCCTCTAATTTTTCTTGCGCTATAACGAGCACACAGAGAATGCTCATCAGACAATGTCTCTCTTACATGAACACTATCAGTTCTTCTGTGAATTTTTTTTTTTTTTTTTTTTAGTCGGGGTAGGGAGGGTATACCACTGGATAGTTCAGTGCAGAAGGGGTAAAATGCACATATTTATATTATCCCATTTTCCTATGGACAGATCACTTCTGTGAATTTTTTTTTTTTTTTTTTTTTAGTCGGGGTAGGGAGGGTAATAAATACAGAGAAAATCCTCAGAAAAGCAGAGATTAACGTACAGATTAATGTATATGCTACCATATGTGAGCCTATTAACTGCAGGATGCATAATTGCTAATCACGCAAGTGCGAGTGCTGCTTTCACACTGACTTATTCCTAAGCTTTGTTTTAGAAATATTTGTTTAGAAATTTAGAAATATTTAGAAAGATTTGTTTTCCATTGTGAGTTACTTTAAAGAAGCAGCCCAGCCACCATGAAGCTAACAGGTATTAGAAGAAGGGGGTACATAACTCATTTTGGACCAGTGAGGTGATACCAGTTAACATTGAAATGTGATTTTCTCCTGTATTTCCCTATTTATGACCCAGCTGTAAGACGAGGAATTGCCTTCAGTGAGACTAATGTAGTTTGCTCTCTGTATCTCTTGCTGACCTGAGGCCCGGTGAAATCGGGAGAGCAGTTTCAGATCTCTCTAGAAGGAGACGTGTGAAAGTACCGTTCAGAACCAGAGTGAGCTGGATGAGGTGGCAACGGGGTCATGTCTGGCTTTTGCAGAGACGAAGGACATTGCTTGGCCTTGTGGGGCTAAACAGGGACACGCAGAGAAGTCTGAGCTTGGGAAAGTCTCACTCCTTTGCTGCAAAACCAGGAGCTGCTGGGTGACAAATGTGCTCTCTGGTGCTTGAGCTTAGAATTTTATGGCATAGTTTTAGGTATTTTGAATTTTACTAGTCAAGCACCAAATTCTGTTTATTTTTATTATTGTTTTCTCTTCTGCTTGATATTGTCACTTTTGTTTTAAACTAATACCAGGGGTGGTTTGAACAAGGGGTGCTGGCCATGCCTTTAATTTCAGAATAAGGAAAGATTTATTATGGGAATGAAGTAGAATAATAAAGCCATATTTACAGATATTCTGTGGCGGGCATTCCTATCTCCAGCATTTTATTAAACCCTAACGGGTGTGTTTTACGTATGTCACTTGTCTAGCAAATGGCAAATTCCTTAAAGGGATGATCCCACCCCGCAAAAAGAGAGGGAAAGTTCAGTTCCTTAACTGGACCTTCATTGCCCTTCATTTCCCAGCGCGGTTCAAAATGGGCCCCTTTACGTTCTGGGTAAGTACAAAAAAGCTCCATGCGTTATAGAGGACTTGGAAATTATTTGGAGGAGCAAATGTATTTCCTTCGAGTTTTCTACTACCTGACCATTTGGGTACATCCTCAAGGTGGGACACACACTGACGGGAGCCCCATGACAGAAATGAAGGCCAACTCGTGGGCTACCTCAGGCTCTCGGGAGGTGCCCGAAAAGCTGTACTACTCCTGTCTGTAGGTGAACAGACAGGATACGAGACCTTCTGTTCAAACGGCTCCCCTGAGCTGGGTTTTATGCAGGAAGAAACCAGATCAGTAAAAAGGGGCCACAAAAATCCCCTGTGCGTGTTGTTTTAACCTGTGGATGGAATCAACATTCGGACGCAATCTAGTTTCTCCTGACCCATCTGGGACTAGGGCTTGGAACGTGGGCAGTGATCAAGGCAGTGGGGGTGGAAGGAGAACCCCTCGTTCGCGGTCTGTTTCTCTGCTGAACGCATCCACAGGCACCGTTTTTCTGACAGAGGCAGCGCGCAACGGAAGATGCTGTATGTACAGACCTAGTGCAGTAGGGGAGACACATTTGGAATATTGTTTTTAATTATAACCAAAGTATCTGAGCAAGAAAGCAAAATCAAGATTGCAATTTAATGGAATAGTGAGAGATGCATTACCTAGCTAGATATTTGAATAGAAAATGCAAATAAGTGGGAGACTTGAGCAGCGGCTTGTGAAACCGCTTTCTTCCTTTTTTCCATGTGGCTACTTCTGGCTTGCCTGCCTGCCTTTTTTGCAGGGTTAGCCTAATTATTTTCACTCCCATGGGTAAGATATCGTAAATGCACACAGAGGATGCAGCACAGCCCATGCGTGTATGTTTGCTTGTGCGTAAAAATACACATGAAATCACTCACGTATACATATGTATGACCTCTTTATGTTTGCATTTATGTGCATGCACACACACAGACACGTATGCTCAGCATAGCCAATATTTTAAGCCGCTAGAGATTTATTTGAAGCACACACATATTTCCAGAATGATTCCTTCGGCTATCAGCCACAGGAGCAAGCCTTCCCCTCCCTGCTCTCTTCTGATAAAGCTGCCCTGCCATCACTGACCTGAAATCTCGGCAAGCTGATGGGTAGATCTTGTTTCTGATATGCATTTTGATGAGCCTTCAGTACAAATCCAATCTGGGTTGCAAGCTAGCTGATGCATGGCTGGCCTTCTGTTCCTTATTTAACGCAACCATATTTTTCTCATTCCATATACCAAATTCTGTTTAAGGGTCTCTGTTCAGCCTAGATTTGAAAACAAAATATACTTCAGCTGATATGAGCAATCTGTACACAAGAGCAAGCGTAAAGAAGGAGCTGCGCACATTTTCGGCCATAATTTATTAGGCAGACGGTAAGGATAGGAGGTGTTGGTTGCAAGAAATGAGTTGTTCAGGAAGATTTGCTCAGCTGAATTTTGATTTTGTTTCCAGCAGACCTCCTCACATAGTATTGTTTATGCAAATATACCCTCTTTTCAAAAGGCGTCTGGCTTCAGAAAACCCCTGGCAGTAGAGCACAAAAGCTAAGTTGTACAGCAGCTAGCAGACCTGAAAAGACGGGCTGAATGGAGCAATGGATGCAATATGCAGGCAGCCAGACAAACAGAAGAACCATTCTTTTCGGGGTACCAGTGGTGTGTGGAGAAGGCAGCGTACCCCAGAGGGAGGAAGAAAAGGCCCCGAGAGGGGGGGAACTGCCCTGCTCCTATAGAAAAAAATAAAAGGCTAAAGGGACCAGAGCCAAGCGCTATAGATGCAGCTATGGTTAAGACATAAAACTGCTTTAACCCGCTTTTAGGACCTCTTGTGGTGTCGCTAACTTTGCCAAGGGAGAATTAACTGGAAAGCAAATCTGAGTTGCTTGTAGGTAGGAAAGATGAAAACGAGGCAAGTAGAACAATTCTTACTGTAACTTCGCAACCTCTAGGAAAGAATGAAGAGGTTTTCTCTTTGCTGTTAGCTTTAGCAAATAAGAGCACTGGCAAGTATTTTTCCAGCAGCATTTAGCTGCGATGCTAAATGTCTTTATACACCAATATAACACCACGCAGTCACGTATGGACAGGGGAGGTAAGCACACGCTAGTACAAGGATGTTACGTTGTGTAACATGCACGTAATAGGAAGCACTGATGTTTCTTAATGCAATTTAGTTTTATATATATGCACTTCGCCCCCAGCAAGTGTTTTATTTCTGCTTGTAAGCTAAAAGCTTGGTAGAACCCAACCGTTATTAGTCAAAATCTACATATATATTTACATCTATACACACACCGCCCTTATAACTTCAGCATTACCACGTCATTTGACAAAACCGCTGGTGTCTGTGTCCAATATCTTTGTATGTTCTCCTTAAATATTTGAGATAATACTTCACAACTCTCCCAGTTAAGTAGTTCACAACCTTTCCCCCCTACCCCCTCACTTGATATTTTAAAGAAAAAAGCAGTTGGTGTTAGGTTTCTAATAGATTCCCATTTTGCATATCTTTTCCCAGGTGTTGCAGAGATGTATAGCAGGCGTGTTTAGCAGACAAAACACAAACAACCTCAGAAACTTCCAATATCATGTTGTATGCGTAGCTGCAAATTCAACTACAGATGCATTTAATCTATTTTGCTTGGTGTTTTCAAAGGGTTTCATGCGTTACGGAGAA
>NW_010408452.1:0-1212 GCF_000710305.1 Buceros rhinoceros silvestris | reverse complement strand
ACCCGCTGCACACAGAGCCAGCAGCCTCCGCGCACAGGGCTGGCCCCTCACGTCCAGCACCATAACGACCAGCAGCAAACCTGGGCCAGGGGCATCGACCAATGCAAAACAACCCCCCCAGCTGTAGTTTAGCACATTCAACAAGGGACACGGCAGAAAGCAGAGGAACGGACTCAGAAGAAGGGCCAGGAGAGGACTTGAGCAACAGGAGGGTTCTGGGCCAACGGATCAGCTGGAAACACAACAGACCCTTCAGCAGCGGGAGGGATCTGGGCACTTCAAACCAGAGTTAGGACTGAAGAGTTGGATGTTGGACATCTGAACTTACCTGTAAACGCTCCCGCTGTGGCTGGAAGGCATCTCGTCCCTTCCTCATGGTGCTGCCACAGGGAGAGAACCCGGAGAGGCTGCCAGACAAGCTCAGTCCAAAATCAGAACCTGCGCTGGTGGATCCATCAGCAAGGCAACAGCCCTCGCACTGCTGCTGCTGCTGATCCTGCTGGCTGGGTCAATAAACCTGAAAACAAAGTGTAAAACTTTAAATAAAGAGCAAAAAAAAAAGAAAACGAAGAACCAGCGTCAGTCATTCAGGAGTCAGCATTGAAAAGCCCTGCGTGTGTTCACGCATATCCTATCACAATACCCCTGAGTACCACCCAAGGACTGTGTTTTCCGTCTGCGTTTGTTTCACTGGCACCACCATGTGCTGACACCCACCAATGGTCCCTCTCCGAAACACACAGTTCTCTCTGGAACAGGGTCACACACCCCGACCCCCGCTGCTGTGTGTCACACACTGGGGAGGGACGCCTGGCCAGCGGCACTGCCCGAGAGGAACGCTCCTGAGCTGCCAGGGAAACGCGCCACCGACCGACAGCGGAACAGACAGCGAATGCGTCGGAGTGGCCGTCAAGATGCCAGGGACAAAACCCCGTAATGTTCAGGTGCCTCTTTTTAAAAACACCCAAATGCTGAAGTGCACCCAATGAACTGTGCGCTGCAGCCACAGGGCAGAGACGGTTTGAACACGGTGAGTCACTTTGTAAATGACACAGCTTTAACTCTTTTTTTTTCTTTGCGTTTCATTTATGATAGAAAAAAGCCCAGTGAGGTCAGAGATCCCCCGGATGGTTTTACTTCTTTGGGAAAAAGAAAAAGCCTGGAAAACACTTGGACGTGATGCCCATTTGTCCTGTTTTGGCCATGTCTCTC
>NW_010408451.1:565-909 GCF_000710305.1 Buceros rhinoceros silvestris | reverse complement strand
CTGTGCACACGCAGGAGCTCGCACTCATCAGAGCCTCAGTGAGCCTCTGGCCTCAAAGGGGATCGGATCAAGGAGAGATGGGATATCCATGAGCCAGGGAAGGGGCCAGGTATGTCCCAGGAGAACAGTTACGCTGATGCAAAGATTCCTCGAAATTCAGCTAATGAGGGCAGGGGCCAACGTGAGACCAGGAGGTGCCCTGTTCCGCTTGGCAAAGCAGACGCTGAGAAAGCCCCGGGGGGGAGGAGGAACGCTGTCCTGAGGAAAGCCGCTCGGGGACGGCAGGGCTCCCTAACCGGGGAACAAGATCTGCTGAGCGCAGGGCACTGAGGCTGTGACAAAGC
>NW_010408451.1:0-366 GCF_000710305.1 Buceros rhinoceros silvestris | reverse complement strand
CACTATGTCAGCGTGCGCCGGGATCCTCCGCAGTGCCAGGGAGCACTGGGATGACCAACCGCCCGCCTTGGAGGCCACGGTGCTGCCGTGGTGAGAGTGCACACCCCAAACCTGCCCTGAACTGGCAGCCTGGCAGAGTGAGCCGCCCCCAGCCCCGGCCGCATGCAGAGCAGGTGAGAAGAAACCCCGGGAGCAGTGAAGGCCGCAGCCGGAGCCGACGCCACCTCGCAAGCCCCCGCCCAGGCCGAAGGCATCTTACGTGGTTGAGTGGCCAAGGTGCCCGAGGGACATGACCCCCACTGTCAGGCCCTGGAAGATATCGGTCACCTGCTGGGAGCTGAGTCAAACACACGGAGAGACGCTTAG
>NW_010408450.1:2711-6254 GCF_000710305.1 Buceros rhinoceros silvestris | reverse complement strand
AAGAAGGCATTGAGTACCTCAGCCTTTTCCTGATTCACGTCAGAAAAGAAAGCCAGTTTTATCAGTGCCATTAAAACATAAAAATTTACACTTTAAAATTACAATTTTTTTTCCCAGACCTAGGCCTTATGATTATTGGGTCAGTTCCATTTTCCAAATTAACATAGCATCTCGTTCTTCCCTGTTTCTATACAGTAGTTAGTGCACAGTCTTCATGCAGGTGTTGCAAAATAAATGTGTATTTATGAACTGGTCACAGCAACTAATGTAGCAGAAAGTCCTCAAGGAAATTAATAGCTCCATAACAGGATTTTAATCATGTAAAGTGAAGAAGGCATAGGATTATTTATTTAACAAGGGATGTAAAACCTAGAGGTGGGGATCTGCTTTTTAAGTGAGCATAGTCTGTCCCGTGAGTTTATTTGAGTCCTGTGAAAGGAACACCAGGTGAGCATGTAATTGAATCAGTGTCTGTGCGTACTGAGCATATGTAATGGATACGCAAAAAGTGGAGGGAATTTAAAACTGAATTGACAAATTCTGCTATAGCAATTCTTACCTTTTGTATGCTTCACTACCAACCTTAATGCTCCCTGACGAAGTCTGTGGTCAACATGTGTGTCATGCCAATGGAACAAAAGAGAAGCAAAACAAAACTCTCAGATACATTTCACATACACATTAAAATTGTTTGGATGGAATTAAAGCTCATGCAAAATTGATGATCTGACACATACAAATTTGTTTGTATATACACTCCAGGTTGTGTCTGATATACATGAACACGATCACTTCATGAGTACAACAAGCTTGCAAAATGCTGTCACCTTTTCTTATACTGAAACTTCTGTCCCTGGTGGCCCCTTTCAGGTTGCAGTATGGTGCAATATGATGCCACTGCAGCCACTGGCACTGTGAGGTTTCAACATACGGGAAGACTTTATTTTTCACATAGTGTGAAATCTGATAGGAGAGTATATACCTTTCTCTGGGAGAAAAAAAAAAAAAAGGTTTTATATATGAAATTGTAAATCACTGGTATTTACTTTAAATTTTAACGAAATCCAGTATGGTACAAACTGCATAAAGCATTTTAAACTGCTTCTTTGTACACGTGGAAAAGTATAAATAAATAGGTCTTTACTCTGTCTTCATATTTTAGTTATTTAAAAAAGTTTTCATAGGTAAAAATTTATACAGGAAAATAAATTTATTTTGGATTATGATGGCAAAGCCTCAAAACATGGTTTTACAAGTCAGACCAGAGGGAGATTGTTTATGTATAAGCTGAGCAGAAAGAACATACAAATGAATTATTGCTGATAGGCAAACAGCTCAGCTTGTAAAAAGGTAAAAGCAGAATTGTTCTCACTGCAAAGTACTGTAGGAATATTTGCAGGCAAATAACACATGCTTTATGCCTTTGCCAGAGCAGATAATGACCCTGTAGTGGCAATGAATCTCCTGATAAGACAGGCTTAAACAGTTGAACATGTCCTAGTTTATATTAGAAATGGATTCGGGACAGCATTGCTTTGAACCTGTGACTCATTTCCAACGAAAATATTTCTAAGGGTTGTACATAGTCCTTGCCATTGGTCTCCTGAGTTTTCACCACTGGTCAAAATGTCATTGCCCTTTAGACAGTGGACAGATCAAGCTGACCAGAACCAGAAAGGATTTGGAAAGAAAATAAGTATATGAAACTATTTCTATTTCACAGGCTTTGAAACTGATCTGCCCTTTCCCCAGATATCATGAAATTTTATATTTATATAACTTAAAATAAACTAGGAACATTTTTCAGGCAAAGGAGAAGTGTCACAGAGGGTGGTATCTAGTAAGTGATTTTTTTAAAAAAAAAATATTTCAATATTGCTAAAAAGCAGTTGCAAAATGCTGTGAAAGACTTATATGTTCTACTTTTTGAAGTTTCTGTATACCATTTACATGCAGAGGTTCTATTCCTATGT
This sequence comes from Buceros rhinoceros silvestris, assembly GCF_000710305.1. Lineage (NCBI taxonomy): Eukaryota > Metazoa > Chordata > Aves > Bucerotiformes > Bucerotidae > Buceros > Buceros rhinoceros. The sequence continues at coordinate 4,281 of NW_010408450.1, read as the reverse complement.
AACCAGCAATGCTGAAATGACTGGCCTTTAAGATAAGGGGAGAGCAGTGGATATTGCCTACCTGGAATTTAGGAAAGATTTCGACCCTGTGTCCCGTAAGATCCTCACAGAGAAACTGATGAAGAATGGACTGGATGAGCAAACAGGGAACTGGACTGAGGACTGGGACCAGAGGGTGGTCATTAGTGGCACAAAGTCTCATTGGAAGCCAGTATCTAGAAGTGTACACAGAGGTCAATACTGGATCTGATCCTGTTCAACATCTTCCTTAATGATCTCACGATGGCTTAGACTGTACTCTCAGCAAGTTTGCAGAGACACAAAACTGGGAGGATTTGCTCTTATACCAGACCGTCATGCTGCCGTCTAGAGGGACATTAACCAGCTGGAGAAATGGGCTTACAGGAACCTCATGAAGTTCAACAAGTGTAAAGTCTTGCCTTTAGAAAGGAACAACTCCACGCACCAATTTATGCTCAGGGACACCCAGCTGGAAAGCAGCTTGGCAGAAAGAGACCTGGGTGTCCTGCTGGACACCAAGTTGAAGATGAGCCAACAAGACACCCTTGCTGCAAAGAAGACTAAATGTATCCTGGGCATAATGGGTGTTGCCAGCGGGTGAAGGGAAGTGATACTCCCCCTCAATTCATCAGTGGTAAGGCCACACCTGGAGTACTCTGTTCAGTTCTGGGCTCCACAGTACTAGAGAAACGTGGAGATACTGGAGAGAGTCCCTTGAAAGACCACTAAGATGATGAAGGAACTAAAGCATCTTTCCTATGAGGAAAGACTGAGAGAGCTGGGACCATTTAGCCTGGAGAAGAGAAGTCTCAAAGGGGATCTTATTAATGCATATAAAAACCTGAAGGAGAGGTGCACAGAGGATGGACCCAGGCTTTTTTCAGTGATGCTCAATGACAGGACAGGAGCGATGGGCACAAACAGAAATGCAGGAGTTGCTGTTGGAACACCAGGAAACACTTTTTCCTGTGAGGATGACTAAGCACCTGCACAGATTATCCAGAGAGGCTGTGGAGTCTCAGTTCTCGGAAATACTCAAAAGCTGTCTTGACATGGTCCCAGACAACTGGTTCTATAGGTGGCCCCTGTAGAGGTCCCTGTGAAACTCAACCATTTTTTGTTTTCCTGTGAATCAGGAGTGAAAAAAATCCAAGTTGTATAAGCTTCAAATCATGCAAAAATAGAAATACTTAATTTATTTCTTTCTTTTCTTTTTTTTTTTTTTTTTTTTTTTTTTTTTTTTTTTTTTTTTTTTAATACAGAAACAACTGCCGTGAGCATAACAGAGGAGGAATGGAGCCCTTCTGATCTATGGACTTCCCCCTAACAAAAAGAGTTGTTTAGTCCACTCTTATATGCACCCAAAACAACACAGGAGTTACTTTCAGGGTCAAACGCTGTCAGTTCTCTTCTACTGAAAAGCAGAGTGTACCGCACCTTGAGGTGCCGTTCCCCTCAGTGCCTCCTTATAAATTCAATAGTCCAAGTATTGTCTAAGTATTGGATCAACGCCTGTGTTCCTGGTGGAGGCGTTGGCTGCTGTTCCTGC
>NW_010408450.1:0-2583 GCF_000710305.1 Buceros rhinoceros silvestris | reverse complement strand
TCCTGATGCTCTCAGCACTTCAGCCGATGTCAGGTGGAATCAGATCCTGGCAGTCAGGGGAGGAGGCTGGCATGGAAGAAGTTAAATCTGTATTTTCATATTGCCTTCTCTTCAAAAAGCCTAGAACTTTGGTTTTCAATTCATGCAAGGTTTTGCTCATCTTTTGGGGGAAATCACGGTTTTCATTAACACGCTGATAACTGTCATAATTCCAATGGTTCCTTAGAAGACTATTGCACTTTTTACACCAACCAAATGATTCCCTTGTGGCAGAGAACTCCAGAAAGGTGATAGAAAAAAATAGCCAAGACACACTTCATTATGAAAAATAGTTCATAAATTCATTTCCAGACTCAGGAAACGAAAAATAAGAGATTTGATTCTTTGTTTCTTTAGGAAGCAATAATAAAAGGACAATAATCCATATCCCACAAAGAAAAGTTTTATCCCTTTCTGAATTTTTAACATCAAGTGAAGTATGAAGGAAATTCAGCCATACCTGTAATAAAAAAAACCAATAAATATCTAGCGTTGTTTGTTTGTAAGTGTGGTAAGGAGAAACATATTTAGAAACCAGCCACAAGGCAGTAAAATTGATTTCTGGTTTATCTGGTATAGCTCTGAGTCTCTCACTGAGCTTGGAAATAATTGATTGCTTGAAGCCCTGTAACAGTAGTTAAAAATTGATAAATGCTAAAGCTGGCACAGTGTTTTATAGGTTCTCAAGAACTGTGGAGCCTCCATATTTCTTTCTCATCACCAGCTCTAGATCATGAAGAGAAACTTAAAAGATACTTCATCTTAGTCTAAGTAAATTATATTCAGCAACTCTGAGACCTTTCACTATGGGAGCCAAAGCAAAGCCTTTAGTTCCACAGTACTGATCACTACTGCATGAAGCCAAGTGAGCTTTTAGCAGATAAGCATATTGGTTTTGATAACCTGATCAGATTACATTAAAAACCAACCAAATGCCTATGTCTGTAATCATAGTTTGCTAAATCACTGTCTACAGAAATTATTGGTATTTATAGCTAAGATGCCATCCCATGAAATAAACTGTTGTAAAAAATTGCAGAATTGGGTCCTGTTTAGCAACAAGTTTTCCTTTATTAGTGCTGCTGACTGCAGTTGGCTGACTGCTGACTTTTATACTTGGGCAAACTTTAACATCATGATTAAAGCCATATCTTCTCTCACCCCCTTCCAGATGCTTTACATACTGTCAGCAAGAGAAGGAGGGCCAAAAGTTGCTCAGGTAGTCATTTCAGATGAATATCTAGACATCATAAAAATATACGGAGTTGTCTTGTTAAGAAAGAGAGAAAATAAATTCTTTCCTTTTGCATACTTAGGGGTCTCCTTTACCGAACATAACTTAAAACAGATACTCAGATTAAACTAGCATTTACAGGGTCTTTGACACAGTCCCAAGCTGTAGCAGTAAGATCAGAGAATCTAGTTACTAAATTACTTTAAAGTAATTCTTGCCATCTTGAGTAGTCCACATGAGAAATCTAGGTTACAATGTAACTGTGTTTAGAACTGTGAACTGAAAACTAAATTTTATATGGAAAGTTACTGAGATTCAACTGCAAAACTTTAAGGTATTTTACCAACATAAACTCCTGAAATTAATGGTAAACTTCACTTTTACTTCATGCATACAGAATGAGACTCAAACTACATGAGAAATAAATCACAATTAAATTTTGGTTTTAAAATTGTTAGCTATATGCACCAGAGTACAAATTTTCACAGCATAATGATGCTTTTCCCATATCAGATTAGTAAACACTTAGCTTCATAGCCGTGCTTCAATGAACTAGAAAAGCAGTACGTGCAAAAGACCAATATTTAGGGAACTTTTACTACTAGTTCCTTAATTGAATAGAAAATACAGCAGTCAGTAGAGCTCAGACTCTGCCTTTTACACCCTCTCCTTTATTTAGAGGTAGGGCTCAAATTATTTATTTGCTGACTATTTTGCTTAGCAAACAAAGACATTTTAAATTGTTTCTGTAAACTCAGCAACTCAGTATTTATCTTCAACATTGCTAGCAACATCTGTGATCAAACTGCAGCTTCCATTTGCAGATCAGTGAGACAGGTGATTAGCATCAAAATAGCTTGTTTACCCATAAACATCCTGCTTTTTGAGGCCACGGGCTTCTGCTGATCTTCTAGTCAGAACACCTCCTGCATGACACAGGCCGTAACACTTCACACTGCAATGCTTGTAGGAAACCCAAGTAATCGCCTTAGGAACACTGTAGTGTATCGGTATTTTTCTTGTCAGTACTGTTAATGTTTCAGAACGAGTCCAGAATACCAGTTAATGTGATGAAGACCTAAAATATAATTACAATAACAATGAAAGTAAATCCTTCTCCTCCATTTGCTCCATTTCCTTTTCTGCTTTAGAAATGGTTTATCTATTGCCCCAAGACAGAGGATAGAGAGGGAAAGAAATACAGGCAAACACAACCGTATTTTGAAGGAGCTGCTTTCTCACTAAATCACAAAGCATGGAATAAACACTAATTAAAATGTCCCGGCGGGGACTGGTTTATTATTATTATT
>NW_010408449.1:22192-39896 GCF_000710305.1 Buceros rhinoceros silvestris | reverse complement strand
CGGGCCTGCGTGTTGTCATGCAAAAACCCAGGGGTGGGGAAGGTGCCTTTCTCCCGGGACACCCAGACCCGCCCCCCGTGATGCAAGGCTGTAACCCCGCTTATGGAAATACTAGTTTTCCTGTAATTATGAAAATACGAACCTCATGCCGTGTGCCCACGTCTAGGTATGAGCCAGGTCAGTGCTCTGGCCCGAGGTCCGTGAAGTGTTGCTGCTCCTCGGTGGAGACACTAGTGAGGCTAGAGGGGCCATCCTGAACACTGCGGCACTGAGGCCTTCCTGGCACTAGCACTGGGCCGTGCTTTTCCAGTCCAATTCCGTTACATGCTACGCACAGAGACAAGTACTTTGCCGTAGCCACGTAACAACAACATACTGCAGTTTGCTTTGAATTGGTTTGATCTCTTGGATATGTAGTGCTGAAAGTTTTAACGGCAAGACAAGACAACGCTGGCGAAGTTTCTACAGGCGCTCTGGGAACCCAGTCCTTGACTGTGTTCTGATTACCACAGACATACTCAGGTAACAATAGCAAGAGTGGTTTTATAACTTTTATTTCACGAGTCTCCACTGACACGTTCAGGCAGAGAATTGAGGAACTGTCAAATGACTTTTGGCAATGCTCTTCCATCAGAAGACAACTGATTTTACACAGAGCCAGTGTTGCAATCTCTTCAGGCATCAAGGCACAGCTAAAAGACTTACCAACCTCACCAGTTTGATCAAGAAGCTGTCCCATTCTGAAAATACGAATAGCATTACAGTGTCAAAATAGCTGTAACACAACGATTAACAGAACATCCAGCCACAAAGCACTTGCGTATGTTTAATGAACAAATTTGTACCTCTTTGCCATAGGCATCTGATCTGTGCTTATCATTTGTTGCCAAATATTATGAAGTCCATGAACTGTACACTAGGAATCCTTATCGTTCTGGATCTGGGAAATAGGAGGCTGATAAAACACCTGTAACTGGAAAACATACATTGTAAAGTCAAGAAACTTTTTCAGGCCCTAATTTATTGAATTTATGTATTTTTAAATACATTGTTATAACAGAAATATGAAATATATGGCAAAGATAAAAAACCCCCTAGTTTATCATTCCATTAAAGAGCACTTTAAAGATTATTTTCTCCTTGATGTATGAACAGAACTCAATATTACTTAAAGAAGCAAACACTTTTCCAGATCAAAACTGAACACTTATTTCGTCTCATTGCGCAGATGGCAAATAAACATAACTCAAGTCAGAATGCCTGAGACACTCTGCATTTCTCACTCCATTAATGTAATGTTTAAATAGGTTTGTTACAGACTGTGTTAGACTATTAGAGCACAGCACACAGAAAATTACCTGGTTTCTACGTTACTATTGATCTTCATTACCAATCAGTTATGTCCTAAAATGTTGCCAAAACACTCATTCCTTTCATACTCATTTCTGCCACAAGTATATGACATACCATGATTTGAAAGCAAATGAGATCAAGCCGTGTCAATCAGCATTGAATCAGAAGTTAAAGGAGGATGTAGGTAATTTTCATAATCTTCGTAATCTTCAGTAAAAATTATTTCTAGAGAATTGGTATCTTTTGCAAAAGTTGGTTGTTCAGATGCCAAGGATAAGTGAGTAGATTTTTTTTTTTGCTTAAAGGATAAATTCTGACTGAAAATGTGAACACAATTTAGTGTAGGACAGATTTTCCTAAAGCGTTCAGTTACAAATTAAATGAAAGGTAAAACAGTCAAGTAATTAATTTCCTCAACAAGATGTGTTTGGCCTTATTTGACCTATTAACATATGGTACATAAACTCAAGATGGCATTACACAGGAAAAATCTCTTCATGCAAAAGATGGGGAATAAATAGCTGCTATTTCCAGGCCCTGCTGGAGAATGAAGTTTAATGAAGAAACTCCTACTGTTACTGCCCAGGCTGCACTCTGCACAGCAGACTTCTGTATCTGTGAAAAGGTTATGAAAGACACAGCAACGGAGGACGTTTAACATGTGTTGCTGAGGCACTGAACAGGGTCCAGAGAACTGGTATGTTCTAGCACGTGCATGAAAACAGAATTCTGCACCTTAGTGCAAACACATGTTTATGGGCTCCCACAAGTTAATTTATCTATCAGCATCTCTCATCATGGATAACTCCTCGTTTTCCAGCTCTCTGTGATCAAAGCTGATTGTGTCTTTCACAGCACTTACACAGCTTGCTAACGTCTTCAGATCTTTTGCAAGACAGTGCAGAGACATCACTATTCAGCTGTCAATTCTCAAACCTCAGTATCTCGAAACTCAGTCTAAGACAAGTTACAGACATGGCATGAGCTAGGGCTGTATCTCCAGTTGCTCTTTGGATGCACTCCTGGTCTCTTCAGCATACAACCTGCTCTAACTCGTGTGGCTCCTTTCTGCATCTGTGTTTGTCCCTCTTTAAAAGTGAGTTTAACAGTTACAACATTTCTCTATTCACTAGGTAAGTATTTCTACCTTTACACATAAAAGGCACATCATGCAAATATATATAGAATTAATTTCCTTACCATAATAAAGTACTGAATTCCATTAGAAGAAAAGGTACTATGTGCCATGAAGAGAAGATTTTTTTTTAAATCTGGTTCTTCAGATTCTGGTTCTTCTTTTCTGTTATCAAAAACCCCAAGTATCTTCCTATAATCCTTTTTCAAGTAACCACAGAGTTGTAACAAATAATTTCTTTTCCCTGTTGTGAATGTACATTGATAAAACATCATCTTGTTGGAAAAGAAACAACTCAGTTCAGGGGTTTTTGCTTGTTTAAGTAAAGACCCAATAAATCAAGAAACCCAACATCAATAAAAGCAAAGCCAGCCTTAAAAGCATTAGTCAATTTCTCTCAGGTCTTAAATTTGAATTTCCAGTTGTCTGTGGTTTCCTTAGAATTATCTCTTTGGTCAATAGGAATTTTAGGAGCTCCTGTAATCACACGTAAAAGCTGTTACTGCCACCAGTTAAAAGACAGATAAGTGAAGCTAAACCGCAGCTAAGGAGCAGCCTTCAAGGAGAAAGGCAAGTGTCTATTGCTTGTTTCTCATACAGTTCAAATGTGTCCATATGGCAGTGTTTGGCCTACAATTCAAGAACAAAAGAAATTAAATCGGAATGCCATCTCCACATCCCCCAAATCTCAGATACTGAAGCATCTTTGTAAAATAACTGGACAGACCATACAAGAAAAAGGAGGGGGGCATTCAAAGGCAGCACATTAGGTAGAGCTACAGTTTGCAATAATCCCTTCAAGAATGGGTGCAAATTTTGGTCTGCCAATGAGCTGTAAAACAGCGATGTCCTCCAAATAACCTGATTCATGAGCAGGATGTGATATGCAAAGCTGGACCCCTGACCAAGATTTATAGAGATGCTCTTTAATTTGTGGCTCTTATAGATAATATTTAAGTGTAGGAAAGAATCTATAATCAATGGATGTTTCTTTTATTTTACCTGAAGCTCTGTACAGGTAGAGTATAAGGCAAGGATGACTTTCCAAAAGTTTTATTAGAACCTCTGAATGGTTGGGTAGCTGGAGAATTTTGGAACCCTACTTCTAAAGCAGTTATAGACAAGCACAAACTTGTAGAAACCAGCTTCTAGTCCTAATACTATATTTCAGTATTCACAAGTCAGACTGTCTTGGCTGGCCAAGGGACAGAAATTAATATCCCAAGCTATGAAGCAAACCAATACAGGCAGAATATTCACAATGCACAGGCCCGTGTCACTAAGGACCAAAATGTATTCATTCAAGGAGAAGTTTTTACATATGCAACAGAAAAATAAAAGCAGTATGTTCCAGCTTAATAAGAGGAAAAGTGGTAATTTTTTGCCATATTTTACTTTTTTGATAAAAATTATTCCCACAGTTCAAACAAGGTGTAGACCCATGTCTAAACTAAGTATTTACTACCCTTCAGGACATTTTCAGATTAGGTCTGAAAACAGTATAACTACGCTAATTAAAAAAGCACACAGAAAACACTTGCATTTTGTCATGAAACATGTCAGAGCTTTGTTTTAGCTGTTGCAAAGGGGTTAAACTCTGCTAAAGAGGAAAGCAGTGCTTCAGCAAATGAACCCGATTTTCCTTCCTAACTATATAAACTGTTGCATATATTTTCCCCTCTAGCAGTCTCATTTTCATTGTTTCACAGTACCACTCTGAATAGTAATTTGGCTTTGAGTAATTCCCCTCATCATAACGCAGATGTCAACACCAAACGATACAGGCACAAGCTGCACTGTATAAGCAGCTCTGGATTAAAATGCAGACTCTTGCATGCAGAGCCAGCAGAGCATGTGGGTTTTATTTTTCAGTTGTTTCCAACAGATTGAAAATTCCACAGGCTACAGAGTCTTGAATAATTTACAATGCTGCTTGGAATACTCCTTAGCTAGAAAAATTTATGAAGAGGGGGGAAATAACTTCATCTTAGTTCTCTAAATAGATCTGGTTCCTCAATAGTATTGTCATCCTATGGAGCAGAGACTAAGAACATGAAACACGCCAGTTCAGGAGAACATATTGATTCATTATATTAATGAGACTCAAGAGCAATTTCATCATTGAACAAGACTAGCAGCAGGGCAATTTCTCTGCCTCTGTGACAGGAGAGGAATAAATCTAAGCTGTAGGACTTGCTTGACTACTCGAAACTGATAAAACTCAGGTAGGTGTGGAATAGATTAGCCTGCAATTGCTTTACAAGCATGGTGTTGGGAAATCAAACACCATGGCAGTTGTTAGTTGGAAATGAATGGCTAAACATATTTATTCAAATGCATTGGTGATTTCAGTTAAGTAGTTTTAAAATGTACATTAAATGTTTTAAAATTCTATTATTTCTGGGCCTCTCTTGAGTAAAAGGGCATGCACCCCGCGAGGGTGTATGTTAAGGTCATATTTCTCATTATGCATCTTTTTCCATCTTCTCTGCATGTGTCTTCCCTCAGCTGGAGCCAAATTCAGAAATGCTGCACAATATTTTTCAAACAGATATTTTACCAAAAATAAAATACATGCTAAAGAGTCCCACATGAAAAAAAGAAAAATCCTCTGTAAATCCTGTTTGTCTAGATTATGTCCTAATGAGCAAGACTTTTTTTCATGATCAAATATTCAGCCCTGACCTCTTCAACGTCAGCAGCTCCCACTGAATCCCACGGGTGCCAAATACTCATTCCAGAGGCAGAATCTGGCAACTTTCTCGTTCTCTGAGGTCCAGATTGACGTGAAATAGAAATATAACTCAGTGAGATCAAATGCCTGCAAAGACAAGTCTCAGTCAAGAGATACAAGACACTACAAAACGCACAAGTATGAACTTCCTATGCAGTTCATATTTTGCAAACATGTGCAGGTCATAGCTTCAAGGCTAGGCTGCAGCTCTAGCAAAGAGGCTGAGAAGGAACTGCGCCACTGTAGCAGTAAGTGTTCTTCCTCTGCAGAGGCCTTCCAGGGCTTTTCTCACAAGGCTCTGCTCTGGGCATACGACACACTCAATTAGACCTTAGCTTATGCACTTTCCTGGTTTTGCCACAGAGTCTGTATTTCATGTATCTGCAGTGCTGGGATTTTCTTCAAGTCTTTGCTGTGCTTTGTTCATGGGGTTTCAGAAGGAGCAGCCATGTCAGCAAAGCACATTTTCTGGGCAGCTGCCTAGCAGCATTGCACTTTCCCACAAACACGTGAATCCATGACATGACCTTGAGCATGCCAGATGCACAAACTTCTCCCTCAGCAGCTCGAGTCCCATGAATCAGTGTCAATATCCATTAACAGATTCATGCTCCGAGCATCGACCAAGTGAGCAAAGGGGCTATAATTTAACAAATCTCTCCATGTCTAATTAGACAGTGCTTGCATTCACTGAAGCCTACCAGAAGCAAACAGCCAACACCGCCAGCTTCATATGGACTGGTAACTAGTCACCAACTCGGCTGCAACTTTCTCCTGCTCCAAGCGGCGAATGGAGCTCAACAACTGACCGAGGGAGGACTACCTGTGGTCTCAGCTTCGCTTCTGAAATGGATGTGCACTGAGTGGAAGCTCTGCACATCATGCGAAAGCATGACAACTCATCTCCACCGCTTCTCAAAGCCACGGTGGAAGCAAAGGGCCACAATTTGTGCAGGGTCTTGGTTTTAGTAGTGAATCCCATTTCGAGGCATACTGGAAGACTATTCAATAAGAACTAACTATACTTACAAAATCACACCCTCTATCGACTGTAATTAGACAATTTAAGCATTAACTTCTTGCATTAGCCTTTCATGTGTTTAGTAGTTTTACTTCATTTTGTGACACGTTCCTAGGACTAATGAAAATACAAAATAAAAAAAGCTGAAAACCATAAACTCAGGGAAGCCAGATTGATCTGTCTGCTTGATCTGTCTGGTAAGTGCTGTTACTCTTTCTTGCACAGTACTTAGCAGAAGATAGTTATTTTCTATGGCTCAAACTACTTCATTGTTTCATTAGCACTTATAATGATTAATTAAAATGACAAGTGAAAAGCCATCAAAGTATAATTTCTATTAAACAGGGAATTTATTAGCAGCATAGCTTAAAATTGATGCCTTAATTGAATTTCCTGCAAAAGCTGCACCACCAAGCCAGGTGAATAGCATTGCAATGTCATTTATTCTGTACCTAGATGGTTGCTTGTATGTTCAGAAAGAAAATAAGCTTAGTGGTGTATGAAGACATAAAACTCTTCAGGCATTTAGACTAATTAAAAGAGGTAATTCCAACACATGAGAAGAGCCTCCAATGGGAATCTGTAAGGGCAGATGATGCATTAAAAGATAGCATATTGGTTTTGAAAATAGATGTCAATTTAAAAACATTCTAACACTCCCACTTAGCCATTATCAGTATTTTTTAAATCAAGAAACAAGCTAAAAGCTACATAAACAAGAAGGAATAAGGAATTAGATGTCATGAGTGGTCATTCCCACGTGGGATTACAAGGCTTTAGTACACTGCTTGATAACTGGTTGCGAATACCAACAATCAAAGCAACCTCCCACTGTGATAGCTCACTCTAACTCTTCCTTTGGCTGACACTGATCTTGGTGGAATTAGAAGGAGAATAATGACCCCTTTGAGAAATGGCTATGATGCAAGCCCAGATGCTTACAGAAGTGTTGATGTTGGACAATGATTTGCAGCAAATATGTGGGGTTTTTTCCTATTATGTGTGTACAAAGAGCCCAAAAGGTGCTTCAGCATCTGTGATACTGACAAATAAGACCACAGAGTGCTTCCTAAGATAACTTTATCTCGGCATCACCAAGCTGCTAAATGCTTATTATCGTACTGGGAAAGATCATGGCTCAACAATTAAATCAACTGCAGTTATGTTTCTCAGTTGGGGTTGGTGTGTCAAGTATAGAAACTAACTTTAAAATTAGGTCCCCATTTCACTTACTATTCTCCAGATGCGAAGATACGAACATGCAACATTCTTCCTTTACCTCAGCATCTCTCTCATGGTCACAGATAAGACTTGGTTTATAACAAGCAGCCTAGTCGACAATAATCCTGTACTGCAGAATGAGCTTTATATAGTTTTCTGCAAGTGTCTAGCACTAAAAGAAGCACCAATGGTATTTAATGGTGCGTTTAGTTGAAATTATACCATTCATCCTAAAGTGGGATAACAAAAGTTATGAGAACTTGTAATGATAATCGCTGTTTTGCTTAAAACCCAGAGTCAAGGGATTTATGCTTTCCTTTGCAAGGAAAATTGTATCCCTTGTGGCCACAAAGAAATAAGTAAAATCATGACTCAGGTGTTCCCTTAAACAAAACAAAGAAAGAAGTGAAAAAACTCCTGTGAATCATGAAGGAAAGCCCATGATTTTACAGGATCATGGGGAAGAGGAGAGAAGAGAAGGGATAAAGAAGTCTGCACAATATTAACATACTTGAACTCTGTATAACTGTATTTGTGTTGTAATGTATTTTAAAGATCATCCACAGGGAAGCTTAAGCAAGCAGAAGACACATCTGAATGTTTATAATATTGCTAACATTTGCATTTCACTTTCACATACTGCACCACAATAACAAGAACACAGAACTAGATCAGCATATTTCAATTATGTCCCGTAGAGTCTTTCAAGTTCCCAAAATTAGTGTTATTTTCCCTTTGCAGTGAAAGCAGGCAAAGACTTTCAATACTTCTGTAATAGCACAAGGGTTCAGACCATCTGTTACAAGTCCCTGCTCTGGTATTTGAATATGGAATATGGGTACTTACTGTGGATTTTCATTCTACATAACATCTAAATCAGGCAGAGAGCATGGTGTTAAATGGGCTTTTCTACACACCATGTCAGTAGCCTTACTTTTCAAGCTGCAGTCAGCCAGTGGACTGTAACTTGGGCTTTAAATATCTCCTTCTATTTCTCCAGATTTTCACATTGCCTGATAAATTTACCAAAGATCTAATTTCCACAAACTACACCTGCATATTACCCAGCAATACCACTGCTGTCTCTTAAGAACATTTTTACTTTATGTACAAGCAAGTTTTAAGTCATAGAAGAAAAGCCTGTTTTCTAGTCCTGTGTGTACCCAGAAGGATATATCAGACTTCCACATCACTGGTTTCTTCTTTGTTGAAGAACCAGCTTGCAAGGACCCAATACCTAGCACCAAAATCCACCAGAATAAGACGTCATAATGTGAAATAGTGATGTTGGGGGTTTCCCCTCTTGTTGGCTAGGCAGCATTTCACTCTACTGACACTCTCTCTATTCAGCATGACCAGGCCAAACACTAAGCTGAGCATTTTAGCCAAGGTGAAGCCACACACACGATCATATAACCTTGCTGCATCCAGTAGACAAGCTAAATTGCCCTGGCTTAGTGTGCTGCATTGCACAGTAGTGGGTATGCATTGATTAACTTCAAGTGTAGAGGGAAGACACTTAGACAAATCATCTTCTTACGACAACTTCACTTGCTCAGGAGAGAGTGACTGAAATAGCCTTTGAGGTTAGATGGAACAGGATGAATGTCTTTGGTGGTTTGGGGCGTGTGTTCAAAGTGTTCTGAAAATGCAGCAAACATGGAAGGTTACCTTGAAAGCAAACAGAAGGAGCCAATCCGCTACTAAGCCTCAAAAGCACAGCCATTAAGGATCTTGTAATGTCTTATCTGGGAAAGCTGGTAAGTGCCAAATCGATGAAGATATAATTTTGGATCACTGTTTTCTAAGTAAGAGTACAGCAAAGACATTCTGCTCATTTCTAAAAAACAGACTGACTCATAAAAGTAGAAAAAACATACTGTCTGCTGTTCTATACTAAGATGCTACTCTTGAATAATCTATATATAGCATCAGGTCACAGAGGACTTCACAACTCTACAATGAAGATGAAGGAAAAGCTGAAAGCATGGAAATCAGGTACAACTGATTGTCAATGTACAACTGATGTCAACATGAAAGTAAAATACACAAGTATATGAGGGGTCTTTTCTCTTTCATGATCCTGGTGAAGGAAGGAGGAACACTAGGCATCACTAGCATCCACAAGCTTCCCGAGAGAGGAGAACCCTAACGGGTTTCACAGAACCATCATCTGCCTGTGCTCTTTTCTTCAAGACAGAAGACTGTTCTTAGCTAAGATGAAACAGATCAGGTCTTCTGGCACAACTGAAACAATTGAGGGATAGATCTTTGTTGTTTCCTGACCTCAGTTTGATTTTCCCATCATCGGATGGCACAGCTTTAGGTTTGCTGACTGGCATTATGTGAGAAAGCCCCAGATGGTTTTTACAGCTTCTAGATAAGCTCTTTGCCTTATGCTGGCACAGCCATTGTGCCAGCATCTGAGAAAGCTGTGATGCAGAGCTGACTGTTGTTTTTGCAGCAACAACATTTGCCAATATTTACTCAGGGAAGAGGAGTGGCAGATGGTTACAAATGAGTCATTGGTAAATAATTTTTTAGTTAACCCTGAAGAAATCCCTTGGGATTGCTGAAGATCCCTATGAGACACATGACATCATTTCCACTGACTTAGTTTTAAGGACAGTCTAGTCACAAACACAGAGATGGAACATTGATTTGAAATAAATTTTATAGTGCTCCTTTGTCTCATCTCCATCTATGCTTCCAAATAATTTTTTGTTAATTACGCTTGCAAATGTTTGTAGTCCTTGAAGGCAGAGGGCACTCCTGGAAGCTCAAATTGAGATAGTACCATTAGCTCACAAATAATTTCCTATACATAAGTGAGTGTCATGCTTCTTTCCCCTAAATTAGACATTGCAACACATGCATAATCAAAATCAGATATAATAGCACTGAGCTGAGCACATAACTTGTGTCAATGTGATATGACTCATTTCTTAAATAAGAAAATTCTCATAATTTTGAGCAGTAAGAGACCAGCATTCTTATCTATTGAACCACACTCACTTTCTCTTTTCCAGTGCCATTGTGTAGTTACTGCTTACAGATCCAGGCTTAAGACAACATAAGCAAAAACTCAGGAAGTCTGAAAAAAATACATGTGAGTAAACACTTAGGGAGTGGATTTTACCAGGAGTCCCGATTCATTGTGACAGAGAGATTTCAAAAGGAAGGCAAGGTCAGACAAATGAAATGTCATTTATGATTCCTTTTTAGAATTACATTATATCTCATGACCATCCCTTCATTCTCTTTCCTTCAGTGAACTGACACATATTGTCATCCTTGGCTGGTAAGCCCCAACCACAATGGGCTCAGCAGTATGCAGTACTTCCGTAAATTCAAATCCACCCAGTATCATCTTTAACCACACCAATCAACTAGTCACAATATGGCTTAGTTGTTTCCTTACAAGTTTACGTCTCATCAGCAGTACAGATCCCCATAACAGAAGCATATGTGGAAATCTTCACAACCAACACAAAGACAATTTTAGCTAATTAATCATTAAGGAGGCAATGAAAGTTTTTCAGAAACGGAAACATTTATCTTTTCAGACTTCCACTCCTCACTTGTTCTTCAGTCAGTGAAGGTTTAGATCTGAAATATGGTGCTGCTGCTGCCTAGCAGCACATAGACAAGGCAGCAACAAAAAGGAGTTCTACTGATGACTAGAAAGCCCTAGCTCAGTGTAAAGTCATTGTAAACTTACCTAAATGAGCTAGCATTGCTCATCAGTCATCCAGAATTAGTATGACACTGCTGAGTGGCTGAAGAACACAATGGCCCATTACCAGACAAAATATAAAATCAGAGCTGAATATTAGAGCTCTGTCTTCTTCTGACAAGCAGAAGTGAAGCATTATCTTATACGGGTGATAACATGCACTGGTGTTCTGAGAATATCCAACTAAAGAGCTATAGAAACTCTGTTCTCTTTTGCCAGGACTAACACCTCACACAGCAAGTAAACTTTAGCTATTGGTGAACAAAAAAATCCTAGGAAAACCCACAAACCACAGCTGTTTCACTGTTAATTGTTTTTTGTTAGTCATCTTTCCCATCCTTATTCACCTATTTTAATCTGACATCTGTGTACAGGCACATGTCTCACATGCACATACCACGTGCTTGGTTTCCTGCACAAAATGGAGCAGAGATTCTTCCACAAGCACCAAGGGTCTCTTTGGACCATGAGCACATCATAACCTGATTCTGAGGATCTGGAAGACCATGTTATTTCTTAGAGTTATTGTGCCATCTCTCAAATGGAAAAAACAGGATCTCCTAATCAAGGTAAAAATGTATTTCCTGGAGCTGAATGATGAACATTATTTTTTTAATTCTTCAGCTGACAGTGTCCAAACACACTCAGATTTCTCCCTCCAGAACCAGACTTCCTATCAGTAATTGCATCTTTCCCCAGATGACTAGGAAATTACAGCTTAGTGGGTGCAGAAGCAAATCGCTATACAGGCAGTGCTCTGGTTGCAGAGACAGAAATAGTGATGTATTCGCTTTATAATTAGCTGGCACTCACTATCAGCTGTGTAAATCCTCCACCATGACACGCTGATTAGGGTGCATTGTAATTTTTCAGCCAGCCGTTCCAGGCTGGAATTCTGTACCTTGTAATCTATGCTCTAAAAATGCAGAATTTAAGTGCTGTTGCCATCTGCTAGATTTGAGAGTTTAAAGTGCATAAAGCTCCTACATCATCAAGCATAAGAAAAGAAGATGTCATTAATTTAAAAATATGTCTGTTTAAACATACATTCGTAAAGAGTAAAATGTCATCAGTTGGGTTGCTAAAACTGCTAGATACTGACAATCATAAAGCCACATGTATGACACCCTATTTGTGGAGACTCCTGCAAAAGACGCTCTTTTCTAAGTGACCCTGACAGCCCAGCAGCATTATTAGTAATTAGTGTAATCAGTAAGGCATCAGATTCGATAAAGCTACAATTTATGGGAAGCAAGTGTAACAGAATGAAGCCAGCTTCACAGCACTGCTAGTGTGTGCACTGCCTGTTCTCTTTTTCCTTCTGTTCAATTGGTGTGAGATGGAAACAAGCAGCAATATGGTGGTCTGCAAGAATAACTAATGTAAGAGTTGCACTTCTGATGCAAGTAATTTTATAGTAAAATGTGAATAGCCATGTACAAGCCTGTAGTCTTGTGTAGACGATGTTTAGTAATCTTGGCCCTTTTGGTTCACTTTCCAGCAGTGCTCCAGCTTGCATGTGTCTCGATTCGACTCTAACTCTCTAAAGCTTTGTCATCAATAATCTTCAGATTTTGCAACCTCACTGACTTCAGGAAAGATATCGTGAGATACTATGCACAGAGAAATGACATTAGCGAAAAAGGTCAGGAGAAGGATATGGTCAGAGTTCTATGAAGAACCAAATAGTTCAAGAAACCACTCCCACCACCCCTTAAAAAAAAAAAAAAAAAAAAAAAAAAGGGTTCTGTTCTGTTACAGTCTGGTCTCTAGGAACCCTAACCCAAACCCTAACCCTAACCACAGAATTGAGAAAGGCCAATGCACCAAAATTGTGCTTGTGGCTAGTTCACACTTCCTATGACTGATTTCTAAGACCTCTCGTACTCTGACATAGTGGATAAGCTCTTTAATTGCAAGTTCATAAGCTTAAAGATGTATTTCAAAGCCATCCATCACTATGGCATTTGGATGGCTTTTAAGAAATACACCAGTAAAGCAAAAATATCGCTTCTGGCCATCCTGAACGTGTCCAAAACTGTCACAGCCATCAGCAGAGAACACCCAGGGCCTAAAGCAGCAGAAAGTCTGCTCTTATGAAGGAAAAATACACACCTGAACAGGCCATACATAATGCCACACAGCCAGGACATGGCAAACTGCTGAACACTGTGTTCATGGCAGAGGAAAGTTAATTGAAGACAAAACATTTAAAGTAACAATTAAACCCCCCTAAAACTAGTAATAATTATATGGTTGGCACTTTGAGAGACCTGCAGTAATTAAAATGTGAAAGAGTTATAGCTCTAAGCTGTTAACAGTGGCAAAATAGAAGAGTCAGGTTCCTGGGTGGGCCAGACAACTGCTGAAATTTAACATTTACAATAATTTAATTGAAATATTACTACAGGTTTGCGAAAAAATAATTCAATCCTGGAAAATAATTTTCTTCACTAGAAAAGACAGAAATAACATTTCAATGTAGTATTTACCAAAGAAACCGCTACTTCTCCACCATCCTTCCCCTTTATACTTATAGAAGTATACAGATTAAAATACAAAAAGAAGGAGAAACCTGAACAACGGAAAGGAAGTTTGTGGTTGGTTACTATTTAAAATATCAGTGTGTCTAGAACCATACACTCAGAATGGCCTCAAACCTATTGGACTGTTTCTTATTTCTGAACTTCTTGTTTACCAAACATGAGGATTTCCAGGTAGGATTACACCAAAGAGTCCTTTGATTCTTCATTCTGCCACTGCATCATAATAAATCACCTCATCTGTCCTCCACAAAACTGTGTTTTGAGTTCTGAAAACAACTGGTGTTCGGAATAAAGTACTCAAGATATGGTAAAAAATTCTGTGCATTTAACTGACTGTGTCAGGACAGAAAACACCCTAACTTGTACGTCTTTTGCAATCTGAGCCTGAGGCTGCTGCTTTGGATACTAGGAGCGAGGACACACAGTGACACACTCTCTACTGCTGATGTAGAGAGACTGCTTGCTGCCCCAGTGTATGCATTCAGCGTGTCTCAGCGACTTCCCCAGAGTTTGGGACACTGAAGAATTTGCCATATTCTTCCCTTTGAGCAAGTCACCTACACAATGTACCTCAAATTTTTTTCAATTCTCTCCATGCCTTTTGCTAAGCAGTATCCTGTCTTTCTACACAGGATAAGAATTGCGCCCGCTCTGACACAATGCCAATCTGAAGGCAACAGAAAGCACTGGCATTGGCAGGGTGTCCCTAATCAGCTCAAACATTCTGCCTCTTGTTTCCAAGTCACCCACCCTTCTATTTCTGTACAAGCTGCATGATCTCTGATGGCATAATGTAGTTATGGTGCCTTGCTTTTTTGGATCTCCAGATGCTTCACTCCTGTGGTGTGTCTGTTACACGGAGTAACAACCCATTTCTTCATGTAGCTTAGGGTGACCTGATGAAAATGCACGTTTGAGGATAGTCATGGTTGCATTATATGCCCTCTTCTGACTATATAGATCCTGAACTTTAAAGGAGCATTGTATTTTACCTGAATAATACATTTCATAAGTGTGTCATCATAAACAGTGATGTTTAATAGGTGCTTCTCATTTGCAAAATGAAATATGAAGCAATGTATTTAGAATTAAATGCATGGTAGTTGCTAAAAGCAATGCAAAATTCAAACTCTGCCATTAGTATTATTGACAACTTTATGTAAGTTGAATTGAGCAATATTATTTATATAACATAGTTGCAGAGGCAGTAAACACACTGTGCAAATGCAAGCAGAGATGTATAGGATTTTATCCTACTGTCAGGCAGAAGTAGAAAAAACCGCTTTACAAACCTCCTTGTTTAGAACTTAAGGTGTCCTTCAAGTCTTACCACAGAAGTCTCTCCTAGCCAATGTGTGCCACACAAGGTTACCCTGCAGCACCAAAGAGCAGACCTGTTTGCCTATGCTGTTACAGTAGGCATCCAAAAAGCCCACACAGGAGCACCCCGCATACAATGTGCTCTCTTTTAGAGAACAGTCTGCTTTAGCAGTGACACACAGAAAAGGACAAATAGATTTCTGCTTGGGATTTCCTGATCAAGCTGCCTGTATTCATACAAGGCTGTATTTGCACAGAAAAGTCACCTGCTTTTAGGACATGCCAGAATTACTGTATATGCATAGCTGTTTCCAGAACGCCTGTGACAATGAGCATGCCCAGGGTTTCTGGAAGTGCAAACCCGGATCAGAGTTGTTGGGTGCTTACAGCAGTGCCCAGTTTGGGAATTTCATATATTCTTTGGTATATTTGCATTTTGCTTATTCAGAAAAACTGAAATAGGACAATGTCTTTGTTATGTTTTTAATTGTTTGTTAGTTTCAGCCAAAATCGAATTAAGCATTTTTATGTTTTATCTGCACAAAAGAAGCTCAGGGTTTAACACACAGTCAGACCCATTGCATACAAGTAATATTTATTTACATATTGGCCTGCTTGCTTACATTAGTTTCAAAGAAGCTGATCAAAAAGCAAATTAGCAGAAAACAGAAAAAAAAAAGTAAGTAAAAGAAAACCATGAGGAATGGTGAAGAAACTTCTTCCAGGACACACAACAAGACAGTGTGGATGCCGAGTCCTAAGACTCCATAGTTCTTGGATTTGGAGCTCCAAGCTCAAGCAGAATATGTGTTTAACTCTCAGCTCAAAATATTGTAGATTCGATTAAAAATAATTTATGTTATCCTCTACCTACTGTCTGGCTTCCCGCTGTATAAGTTGTTCAAAGATAACCGAGCTGTCTTAGCAGTGATTCATATAAACAATGACAAAATTCATAAATAGCAACAATTACGGTTGATACAATTAGGCAGTGGTGCCAGGAGGAGGCTGCCTGCCAAGGAAACGTTCCTCGCAAGTTAGCCCTACAACGTGCTGGCAGCCAGCAGCACCTGGAACGAATCCGATGTTCTGCTCAGTCAGGCTGCTCCCAGGGTGCCCGCAAGGCAGGGCAACACAAGGGTGTTTCAGGGCCCCCCAGGGTGCCCTGAAACAGGGCCATTCCCTCTTCATTGGTACAAGGGAGGCTTTGTGATATGTTGAAGCATTTTGCTAAACTTCCTGGTGTAAGGCACAAGACGAAAAAGCATACTAGGGAGGTCATGCTCTGCTTCTCAGACATCCGTTTTCATCTGTTCGCATTCCTTAAACTGAACTATTCTCTTTTATTTAAAAATGTGTTCTCAGTGAGGATCGTGTCAAGATTTTTAGCATCAATCTCCATGGTAGAATTGACAGCTAGCAAAGATGATTGTTTCAGGATGTAAAGTATATTGTAGCTTTTGGACCTGTAAGCATCAGATTTTGTGTACTGTAATAGGAGGGGCACTTGTAAGAGAAGGGATTTAAAACTAAAGCAAGTCCATGTTCAGAGCAGTTCGTTTTGGAGTCTCTCAAAGTTTAAGGGTAATTTCTTTAAATTCCTGACTTTCATCAGAGAAAAATGCAAGCCTGCTCTGTTGGAGGCTGAACTGCCTCTCCATTTTTGAGTATGGCATTTCCTGATACCTTTTTAATATATGGTAGGAGGTAGGAATATACTTGCCTAGTAACTTAATATCATATTAGGACAGTAAACACTACGGCCATGCCACCTTATCAGATGAGTACAGCACTTAGGAGTGTCTCTTCAAAAGCTTTTTGGAGTTCAGAAAAAATTAAGTATCTTCCATCTCCTACTGCTCATAGAAGCTCTGAACATTTTTATTTCACACTAGGCAAGCACACAGTTCCCTGTGCTGACAAGTTCAGACAATTCCACATTCTCTGACTCTGCACAGCTCCGTTTTCCAAGATGATTGATTACATTTGACTCTCCATGACCTTAAAAGTGTATTCTAAGAACAATTTCCATGAGTAGCTTGAAGTTGGAATTTGTTAAGTAAAAGACGTCAAGTTCTGCTGTTGAGAATTTGATGGAAACATACATTATGTTCTGTGATGTGCTTCATTTTTAACTAATAACAAGAAAAGCAAAAGAAGAAGCAAATTCCCTGCTATGTCACCGTCTATCTTTCTTACCTGAGTTAACGCTCACCATCTCAATTCAAGTCATAAGCTTAAAGATAAAGATGGGGAATCTTTTCTCAGAAGATAGTAAGTATCACTGAAACTCTGTAGCACTTACCAGATTTAATAACCACTAGGTTATTGATTTCATAATTACAGTTATACTCTATTTTGGCTGTTAAAATCATCTAAGTCTTTGTTTCAACCTGACACTAAATTAGAACTGGAAACAGGAAAAAAAAATTGTCATAAACAGGGAAGTAATTTTGCAGAAGTTTAGACAGTTTAGAGCTTGCAGTAGCTGAGTTAGGGGAACTTGTGTTTCATTCCAGTGTGATAGCACAACAGCGGTGATCCCTCCAAATGCCCAGGTTTGGAAGGAGGCTGCACCGTCAAAATTTTGCTCAACATGTGAGAGCTCATGACACAAAACTTTCTTCTACCCCTCTTT
>NW_010408449.1:18115-22069 GCF_000710305.1 Buceros rhinoceros silvestris | reverse complement strand
TCCCTATTTCAAAGCCTATTTATATGAAGCATTGACTATTCTGTACTTAAACATGTTATTCCATGTCATTGTTTCTTTCCTGTATTCCAATCTGTCCTTATCTTACCTTGAAAATCATGGCATGACTTACTGACTTCTTCCTTGAAAGGAGATTTTGTGATGTTTTATCGGTGGAGAATTTTTTTAAGCAAGGCATCAGATAACGTGCTTCATAAGTCTTTTCCTTGAAAGACAATTTAAAAATATGCAAGCAATGTATTTTATTTGACTAAGTACATCTGTACTTCAGTGAAAGGAATATGGTATGCTGGCTGATGTTGCAAAAGTCTTTGCTCAAAAGATCTCTTTGCAGTTATTGGTATCATCTTAAATACAGGAAGAGCCTTGAAATGTGTTTTTAAGTCCTGAAAGCAGAACACTGAAAGTGTCTGGATAGAGATGTAGCCTTTTCAAGCCTTAAAAAAAGAGGATTTAAAAGGGCTGAATAGCTCAAAGGATTAGCAATAAAAGACAGACACTTTCACATATAAACTTGCCCGAGTTCATCCAAATTCAACAGCAACTTAGGTCATCAAATGAAAAGAGGCTTTGGTGCTTTACTGGAAGCAAGTCTGTGGCTCTCAGCCCAGTTTCTAGAGAAAAGATACTCATCAAAAACATGCCTCTATTTGGCAATCATACTGGGCGTTTCAGAAAAGATCAAGAAATTAAAACACACAGAGCAGTTCCCTTAAAATATGTGATATTAGTGGCCTAGCTAGAACAGCCTGTGGGGAGCACAACCTCCCTTTTTTCAGTTGTGGACATGCAATACAATCCATTAATAAAAGCAGATTTTTATAGTATTACTAAAGCAGAATTTTCTAAAACCATGTAATATATTCAATAGGTGGGAAGGAGAGCTCGGGTGATTCATTACTGAATTCCTCATTCCTAAACTTAAACTCCATTTATAGCATAATACAACTTACCATTTTATATTGTCATCGTGGGCTTTCTTTTGTACAGCCCTTCCCCATAAAACTGGACCCAGATAAAGCTGGGCTCCTTCTCGTCAGGAACACTAGGAATGTATCATTCTTTTATAAGACACCACTGTCCTACACGCACAAGGGACACTGGTGGGCCTCAAGCGCTCAAGCAGACAGAGGTGTCAAAGGCACTGAAGTCACTACAATGAGTCACAGCCAGAGCTGCCAGGCCGGGCGAAGTGTACAGGTCGCTGCCCATCCACTCAGGATGAGACAGAGGGAATTCCATGAATGATCAGGTCTCGTTCTTGCTCAGCAGAGCAGCCAATAGACAAGACTACTGATTGCATCCAGTTACCAGCTCGACTTTCTGCCTAAAAGTTCTTCAGTTTCATGGGCATGCATATTTCTCCAAGTGTAAAAAACAAAGCTGGACACTGTGAAAAAGGCACAGATCTTCTAAGAAGCTACAACATAATAGTATTTCCCCAAGCAAAAAAGGGGCAGAGGGAGAAAAATGCCTTTTTCTTTACACTTCTTTTCATGTACAAGCATATTAAAATTCTAGGTACGTTCACATGTCTGTAAGCTTATTGAGATGAGTAACCCCACAAAGACAATCTGCATTTTCATGAAAAATCATCCTTCACATTTCTTTTCATCAAAACACCCTCGATTCATGATTCAGTTCTCTCACTTTGTGTGATCAAATTAATTCTGTGCCTAGAAATCAAATAATCTCCTTATGCAGGTGTTATGAATATAGAAAAGCACATACATTATCAGGCTGTTTGCTTCTTCTGCTTTAAAAATAGGGGAGGGACAGGGCCAGAACATTCTAGCTACAAATGCTTTCTGTATATCATTGCATGGTACAGTTGCACTCACTGAGCTCAGGCTGGAGATAAAAATAACCCTCTCTTGAAGAGCAGATGTTAATTTATCTACTAGGGTTTCCACCTGTTAACATTTTTCAGAGGGGGGCCCTGTCTGGAAATATTTCATGATGAACTCTATGTGCTTTACTGGACAGAACCAAGATGTGACTCATTGCTCTGAGATGTGTAAATATTAAACCTGTTTCAGTCGTGGAGGCTCAGACTTGTCTGATAATAGACAGACATCAGTGGCAGAGATGAATAGAGACCACAGAAATCTGGGCTCTTGAGATTTTTATTTCACCTGAAAGAAATGTTGACACTCTTGAGAGTAATCTCAAGAAATACGTCACTATAAGGAAGACGCTACTGAATAGGAGCAGCAGGCTCTGCTTTCTAGGAGATAAGAAAATATTAGCATCAGTCTATAGGACATCTTATTGATCTTTAAGCTATGCTTCTCCCTCCTGCTGGTCACCAGATCATAATAATCATCACTGGGAGGGTCACATTTTCTGACCACTGTGGAATTCACTCGTGTTCTTGCATTACAAGTTTTGCTCTCAGGCTGTTCTCAAGTTACCTGCAATAGTTTTGTGAAAGAGTTCAAGGCAGGGGGTGGAGGGGATGGACATATGGCAGGACACTATTTATTAAAGGATAGTCCTATTACCCTAACTATCATGATTCTAAATCATCACGTCAAATTGAGCAGAAAACTTATTACTGAAGCAATAGTCAAAATCAGCTGTTCCCTGTACTGTGCTCCCAGTTCTTGCCCATCTTTTCAAACTTCGATCAACTTAGAATTTTTACATTTAAATGAAATAACTTTTCTTTTAAATTTACATAAGGTTAATGTAACATTCTCTGTCTTTTTTCAGCATTATGTCATGACACTCTAGGATTCCTTGAGTCAAACTTGGCTGAATTTAAACATTATTTGGCTACTGAGGTCATAAAATGATGGCAGTTACCGGTCAGGGCACATATTAAAGGCAGTGATTATGGCTAATGCGGAGATTGACGTTATCACTGAGAGGTAAGACAGACAAAGTAATTGCAGTATTTGGGTAACCACGCACTAACTAGTATTGTTTTGCAAGAATCAGAAAAAAGGCACAGTACAGATAAGCACCGCATGATGAGGTTTTCCTCCTGCTCTGATAACGCTGAAGGTAACTTAAATGTACGTATATGGAAAAAGAGCCAGAGCAAACACATTTATTATCATTTATGTAGTGAGATCTGCTATGAAAGGTAATTGAAAATGTTTTTGGGTTTGACATGCAAGATTCCGTATCAAAGAGGATATAGGAGGGCTGGAGAGTGGGAAGAAGGATTTATTTATTGTAGGAGTGCAGTAGCTCAAGAAAATTTCCTAGCAGGGTACAACAGTAAGAATCAAGAAAATCACTAGACAGATCATGGTTTAGCTTTACACTGTTGAGTGAGAGACAGGAAACTAGCTGGAGGGCAGTTAACAGTTCAGAAGCCTCACCATGGCAAAGTGGAGACTGCACCAATACGTGGGCCTGACCCCCACTCCTCGCACACATTTTACTAGCAGAATGACTTCATCACTATTTGCTTGGCTTGATACGCAGCAGGGAGGCTGATGTCCACCACTCATACAGAGCCAGGTCAAAGGCTTAGCACCGCATTAGACCTCTGGCCTGCTGAGGGGTTGTGTAGTGCCAAGAGTTGTGAATTAGAGTCAGTTCCTGAGTTACCCTCAAAGGCTCTGAGCACTGTACCAACCAAAGCATACTTCTCTAGGAATTGTTAACAGATGCCCCAATTCCTGACCTTCCATTTTCTCCCCCAAAGTAAGAAATAACCTGCAACCACTGTGACACACAGCAGCTGTGAGAGATAAACAATTCACTTGCCGATATAAGAGACACTACAGCTCCAGCCTACAACATTCTGGCAAAGATACTGGTATCAAGACAGCACAGCTTTCCAAATGGGACTACTGCCTATTCTGTCTCTGCTATATGATGATCCCTCCCAACCCTGAAGCAGTCTTTAACATTGCAGGGAAAAAATTAGCGACTAAAACTTGAGAAAGAATCCAGTACTGATATATATATACACTCTTT
>NW_010408449.1:15169-18034 GCF_000710305.1 Buceros rhinoceros silvestris | reverse complement strand
CTTTCACAGGGGCAGGGCATGTCAGCACAACAAACCCTGGTGAATCTTCTTTAACAGATTAGCCTGAGAGAGAAGCAAGCATCATATTTATGTCAACAGATAAAGGAAAACAGGAACAAACTGAAATTTTAGTATCTCTGGTAGCTATTCTCCCAAGGCCTTTCTCGGAGGCGGGAGAGTTCATTTGTACTTGTGCCAGTTATACAGCCAGTGACAGTGAGTGAAACAGAGCAGGGAAAAGAGATTCTTCTCCACGTAGCTATCACATTTTGATGAATTTTCTTCTTGTATGATTGACCCTGAAAAAAAACCAGAAATCCAGGTTTTTCCAAATAAACAATGCAAAAAGCCTGACTCGGGGAACTCTGAACCTGCCTTTAGTTTCCCACAGGAAAACAGCAGCTTTGTACTTCCGGTCCACATGTCTTCTTTTTAGATTATGGGAAGTGTTTTCACAGATCACTCAGTAGGGTGAAAAGTTAGGATTTGATGATACAAGATCCCAAATGTCTTTTTTCCAATAAACCAAAAAACATCTGAAGGTCAAAACTTCACATCTTTAGTTGCTCTTAAACAGAATTTGTTTTTGTTTTAAGCAATCTTCATCAGCCTTACTAAGTTTGAGTCCTTCTATTTTGTGCATGACTGCTAGCAAGTGTGGATTTACAGATTTCAGAAATACAGAACAGCTCTAGCAATTACTGTATATTATGTTGTTACAACAGTTGGTTTTCTTGAAGAAGAGAAAGCTTGCAATAAACATTTCAACTACGCTTGCAAGAAATCTGGAAAAAATATTTGGTGAGTTGTCTACGCATTGCTAGAATCAATGGCTGTTCAAAAGACTGTAGTAATCTAGAGACTCTGTATAATAGCTCAGTGTCCTATGAAATTTAAATTACAGCAGTCCCCTCATTGCTGCTCAATTTCAAGTACTTTCAAGCCAGAGACTGGGCTAAGTTTGTGTTTGAATACACTGCAGCCAATTTCCCAAGCAAAAGACATCTTGTTCTTTCTACACTGAAAGTTTCCTTACTTCTGAAAGTTCTTTTGTTTGGTTGGGGTTTTTGTTGTTGTGGCATTTTTTTAAGGAATATTCCAAACCAGATTTATGAACACTGGTGTGTTTTTATTCCTATGGTACCTACACACTGTATGTCACTCTGGTGAAGCGCTCTTTGTCCTGGCTCCTGATTGGCTACCAAGGCTTCAACTAGACAGTCTACACAAAGGTTCTCGTGTTGCATCTTTCCTAATGTTCTCGAGCACTTTACTGCAAGGAACAGCAAGAAAACCCTCCTCGGCTTTCACTTTCCAGTCAGAATTTGTATCAGTAGTTGTCAGAAATTGCATTTTATTTATAAACAGATAAGATTTGAGGTAGCTACCAATGTACAAACACAGAGTTTTCCAAAGCCACTTCATATCCCTTCTCAAAATCAAACTGAGCTTTTAAACAGTACTTTAGAAAGTATGAACTGTCTTCAACCATCAAAAGACCTGATGCTTCAGAGAAGTATTTCCAAAAACTATCCTAAAGATGGTTGATGGATTCTATAGAAGTTTAGCCATTAGCTTTCTGCCACCAGACTGCTGTAAACAGAAGATGCAAAAGGTGATACAACTTCCCTGACAGTTCTCAGTAAAGGAAGCACTGCAGAACCTCGAAGGCCCCAACCAAAACCAAGAACTTCTGCAGAAGCAGAGTTCTTATTTGTGAACAACACCATCCTGCTCTGAAAAGCTCACTTCCCAGGTATAAAAGCTATTTTCTAGGCATCACCATCTCTGAGATTATTAAGTCTTAGAAGCAATCAGAGTATCACAACTCCCTTTGCAACAGATCTATAGACTTTATCCACAGCACAAAAATATTTGACAACAAATAGAGAAAAATTCTGAATAATTTCCCAGGCCTATTCTGGCCACTGATAAAGATAAGCCCAATGCAAACTAAATACGTTAGTGAAGCAGCACATTTAATGCGGGCAACAGAAAAGAGGTCAGACCCTGAAAAGTCACGTAGCATTTTAATTAAGTGTTGTGTTGTCACTAAGTGTTGTGACTCAAACTACTTGCTGGGATTTGAGAGTGCCCAACTTCTAAGCTTTTCTTCCCAAAAGAGATATGGGAATTAGGCATTTCAGAGTTTGTGTGACATTAAATAATTAGAGAACTCAAGGACTAGTGCTCTATTAGTAGTAATAGCAAAGGCTAAGAAGCAAACTTCTAAAGTTTTAGAGTCAGTAACGTTGAATGCTGAGTTATGGGGGATTAGAAAACTGATGTAATGAAAGCAGTTTATTTCATCAGATAATAGGCAGATGAAATTATGCCTCTCAAAAGAAAATCCCAACAACAACACTCTAGCCTTCTAGCCTTCAAGCAAAAAGCACTACTGAGTGTCTGAACACACTGCAGTCACAGGGGAGCTCTTCTAAAAGCTTAGCTGGCTGACAGTGGGGCTTGTGGGCATGATGAGACCAATTGTCTGCACTGATATTTTAAGGCCTCTTCCACAGCATCAGTCAGATTCAGGAGAAAGCTACATCTTAGTAAGTACAGATGTGGGTGATGAATTTGTTTCAGACTGTGAATTATTAACAACTAGATTAGGCAAAGGGCTAAATGGGAGTGACGATACACGTGGCATGAAGGGAGCCTGTCTCATGATCTGTCACTGAATTCCCAGGGATAGCTGTGAACTGCTCTAGCATTTCTGAACAGATTAAAGGTGCCTGGTTTTTAAAGGGGATTTTAAATTAGCTTTTATTCACTTTATCAGTTTTTTTACTTATTTTTAAAATCTTTACTTTTAACTGAGAACTCGTTTCATTCACAATGAGTTGCACACCTTGGAGTGCC
>NW_010408449.1:0-15091 GCF_000710305.1 Buceros rhinoceros silvestris | reverse complement strand
CCAAAACTTGACTTCAGTCACAGCCCACATTGTTACAGCACCGCAGATCATTTGAAACCTACAGCATTGCCTGATCTACTCTAGTTATACAGAAAGAGTAAGCCACAGTTGCAGCTTCCTTTGTTCCTGCACAAGGTCAACTCACATGAAAAAGGGAAAAAATGTAATATGGGATGAGATTACTCCCGGATTGAGAAAAGCACAAGCTTGCTGTCTCTCCTACAAGACTGGAGGATGTACTTTTTCCTCTACATCAATGTCTGTGGGCCTAAATCCAAATAATGACAAGGCCTTTTGTCTTTGCAGATGACATCACATACGTAAAACCATAGTTCACACTGCCTTACTGACTTTTTCAGGGTAACTACATAAAATTTCCACTGCAAGAAGGAATACTTGTCTTTCCGCTAACTTGTTGAGTGCTGCTCGGTGTGCCCTGCTCTTCAACAAAGAGAAAATTAATATCGTCCCACATGAGGTGGGCAGACTATTCCTAGAAATACTAGGAGAGATGGGGATAAATGATCTGCTAGGGAAAGTTTACAACTCCACTCTGTACTCTGTGACAACTCTGTAAATTCTAAGGAAGTGAGTGGCACTGCCCCCAACAGCAGTGAGGACACCTCCTATCAGGGGTTTAAGCCAACCAAGGGAATATGCTCCTCTCTCAGGTGAACACTGATAGCAGTTTTGTAATGGTAATAGGCTGTGGTTACCAAAAAGCATGTTGGAATGTCACAGACTACTTAAATTCTGTCTCAGAGGCCCATATGAGTTGCTTGTCATCTTCCAACATGTCTGAAAGCTCTGGAGACTCTGGAAGATGTTCTGGAAGGTGTTAAAACTTATTGACCACACTCATGATGCAGTGGATATTCCCCACCTTCCACACAGTCCAAGGGCAGTTCCTGCTCTGCTTCACAGATTCCTTTCAAATATCCAGGGGTACCTTTGGACTGCAAGACTTTAAATTTAGACTGAATGTATTTGGGAATAACAGATTACTATATGCACCTAAACATATAATTCTGTTGCATTAATTCTGCAAGTTTCTTCAAAATAAAAAGCTCTGCTAATGTTCAAATGGGAAAAAAGTTTGTGGATTTTATTCCAGGTCACATACATTCTTTGAAGTTCAGGGGTAATTCCTTGCTCTATTAAAATATGTGTGAGTTCTGCAACTTAGTTCAGTAAGACAAGGATTTCAGCAAAGATGATTTTTTGCATGTTTTGGACTTGGATAAAATTTTGCAAATATGGGCTAAGTACTAAAGAAATCTAGGCCAAATCATAGCTCATGTTGAAATTATGAAAAACTGAGGTATAAGCGCTGCTCTTTTTTTGTGCATATATGCCACTAGTAGCTAATATTAAGTATTCTCTCACACGTTCAAACTTTCCTGTAGGCATTTTAGAGACAAACAGAAGTCTTACAATAGTATAATTTACATAGAGTAAATAAATCATCTCTGTGTACGGAAGTTATAACTATGCCAAACATTTCAGGAATGGGAGTACAGAGGAAAAGAGACTGTCAAGACCTAAGTAGTATAACGTCATCCCTATCTGGAATCTAACACCTGAACTTGAGAACTCAGGAGTGTGGATACTCAGCTGTATATATTACAGGCACTAAAGAAGTTAAAAGAATTATCTTAGAATATTCAGAATCAGCAGAAGAGGATCAACAGTGTACTCAGGTGCTAAGTCAGTGCTGTATCCAAGACCACTGGCTAAAACCCATGTTAGCATTGAACTGGGAAACTAACTCAGACCACCCCTTAACACACCTGAGTGCATCAACAGTGAGGCAATCAACATTCAGTTGTGTAATTACTGTGTTCACAGCAAATCACAAAACACAAAAGCACATAGAAACTGTGCTCTCAAGTGGTTCAAAAAGAGCCATCCACATACTAAGCTTAAAAATATGACTTAGCAACTTCCAGGCACTAGTACAGAATGAAAAAAAATGTCTATTTTTAAATAGTCTCACTTCCTGCTTTTCTAAAATAAGAACTTATTCCATGTCAACCGCAGAAGAGAGTACTACACATTAGCTAATATTTAACCCATATTTCGAAAAATATGTAGAGCTGAATGAACTTGCAAAGAGCATCGATAGATACAAGTAATACCATTACTTGCAGAGAAAACAGAACCCCCACAAACAGAGAGATCAGTCTACCAGCAGCTAAACTGGTATTACTCTTACTGCTAAACAATACTTTCGGTTATTTCATAGTAATAATTTTTGGAAGCAAAAAGAGAGGAGTATTCACTGTAGTTAATGCCAAATCATTATGTGTTGCATCTGTATTTCTTGTAGACTACAGTGGGAGTTTCGCGAGTTCAGCAGTTTTCTAAGTACAAATACTTCTGAATGATATTTTATCAATACGTGAATCACGCAGCCTGCAAAAACATCAGCCTAGTGGGAATTCCTACGTGGTGGAATGCATGCATCCAAACTCTGACCCAGCATGTACTATTTCATGGCAGAAATGAGCTTGCTCAACCTTTCAGATTACAAGAAAAGTAACAGGAGAAATCCACTGCCACATTACAGGGGTGAAAAAAACCCATCTCCTACCTTGGGTGGGAATTCCTAGGTAGGGTTTCTTACATATTCCTCTGAAACTGTCAGGACTGGCTACAACCTGACTGGACTTGGCAGGTTAGTGGTCTGATCTGTACAACAGCTGCTTCCTTCCTATGAAAGTCTATGTAAGTATTTGTGTTCCCAGGAAAATGTAAATAGGAAGTACTTTCTATTTCTCATACCAAACAGAAATACTTTTGTCTGCTTCTGGAATACCAAGAAGTCTGAACTCAGTGTGGCAGTAGGGTGCTAGCAGGGAATGAAAAAAGAGGAAAGAAAAACAGTCTGGAGATTTTCACAAAGCTCTGGAGCATTCCATGCATATGGAATTGTTTGCAGTAGCATTAGCAGTAACGCCAGATTACCTCTTCTCACTGTAAAAGCTATCCTCTGACTGTGGCAACTGCAAGAAAATACATTTCTAAGGTGTCAGCTGCCATCTGTTTAATTTTGCAGGCCAGGGGGGCAGTGCCACCTTGTTTCCCATGTAATGCCCTGCTTGAAAATCAGCCTACAGAGAGTAGAAGAGAAAACAGTGTAGTAGAAACAAAACTCCTTTCATTTTGGCTGGTGTAGGAGAACCATATCCTTCCCTTCCCCTTCCCCTTCCCCTTCCCCTTCCCCTTCCCTTCCCTTCCCTTCCCTTCCCTTCCCAAAATTCAATCCATCAAGATATTCTTTCGTCTTCCATTGTTAACTAATCGAATCTCTATTGTTTCAGTATTCTTAATGCTTGGTCTGTAAGATCTTTGCTTGTTACATCTGAAAATTGAATAAAAAATGCCTTTGTGCTGACAGCTTCATTGTACTCAGTGTTCAAAAAATCAAAGGACGAATGCTAACTGTTCCTAATGTAAAGTGTCAAGAGTGCAATCTGGGATAATAGAATACACGTCTTGAGTATTTTTTTTAAATATATATTGGCGGCTTTAGATGTTATCACAGAACAGCCAAGCCTTGGACACTATGGACAGATGCTGGGTAAGATTCTTTGCATAGCTCTTCTGTGACAAGGCACCTCACCACTTGGCCTCTGACACCTGTTGTTCTTCTGGTCCTGTATTTACTAGGCAGTTCTCTCTGCTCCCTGCATGTCCACCCTCCAGGGCCTCCCAAGCACTTGCCTTTATGCAGGTCCTTCAATTCCAGTCCTGGACTGGAGAGACCTTGAGTAGAAACTGAGCTATGCAGATTCAGCATGTTGGGTTGTTTGGGTTAGATGGGGTTTTTGAGGGGAGTTGGGGTGGTTTTGTTTTGTTTTGGTTTGGTTTGCTTTTTTTAGTTTTATTTGCTCTTTTCCTAATGTTCTCGTAAAGACAAACCAAGGTCAGGCCTGGGTTGCAACTCTACTTCTTCCCACTTTGTGGGTGACAGAGAGAAGCCAGGATGGAGTGTTTACACTTCCTCCTTCCCTCTTACAGTGGTGTAAACTGTAGGATCTGCAGGATTTCAACACACAGGCCATGGTCTCCTACTCATACAGCATCTCTGAGCTTATCTGCTTGCGCCCACTACTAAAGACTGTGTGAAAAAATGACACAAAAACCTCTACTATAATCAGCATAACTGCTCTGGATTTTTGCATTGTGTCATAGGTCATCTGTGATATTATTTCTCAAAAAAATACTGGTGGTCTTTTTACATTTCCTTTTTTATTGTTGTTGTTTGAGAAGAGCAATGACACGTTTGCTAGTGTGGAATGGAACATAAATTTTGTAGAGCAAAGTCTATCCACAAATAAAAATCCACACATCCGAAGACCATGTTACCTGTTGTGTTCCCAAGCTGATCAGTGTCATGGATGTAATAATCCCTCTTTCACATTCCCTGTAAGAAAGGCCTCAGGCAATGCCTTCTGTTCTTGCACTGGCAGGTTTACTTCCTACCACGTGGCAATTAACATTTGTAGCTCATCTTGGCATTGGACATTTGACATGCAGTCAGAAGGGTCCCCAGACTGTGTTGGAGCCCTTCCCGTAAGCACTTGAAAGGTACTTCTTTTAGAGTTCGAGCCATGCAAATCCATGAACCGTGATTCCTTTTGTACTTCAGATATTAAACCGTTGATCCCATATTTTGCAACTAGACAGCTAAAAGGAGAACGAGAGTCTAGTGTCCAGTAGTGAAAGTTAGTGTGTTATCCCCAGGACTGTCTCAGATGCAAGATGCGGAAAGCAACCCTTCTGAGATGTTACACTTTGCAGCCATCAAGTATGGTAAGTAGCCCTCAGAAACACGTTGTCTGTACAGAGCTTTACAGACAACAGCTAGCACAGCATAAGGCCTTCCCTGCTGATTGTCACATTTGGAAATACACTTAGTGATATTATTTTTAACTCTTCCTGAAAGCCATAGAATTACTGGTTTCCTACAGGAGCTGAAGGAAGCCAATGTCCCAAGGGTTTTGTGCTGTGGATACGTGAACTGTATCAACTCAGATGTGGGGGAATTTCTTAAAATGTTTTGCTTCAGTTTAAACATGTATTCTTCCTTTCCTTTGAAATTAATTACATAAACTTTGAAATTAAAATATGGAAAACATGTTTCTTTTGCTAAAAGGAAGTCTCTGATCACTGCCATTTCATGGACAAAATAAAATCTTCTCCTCCCTTCATTAGAGCTCTCAGATACTCAAAGCAGTTCTGTCTGTAGAATGGTTATATGACTTCCCCAAAAGAAATTTTCTCCCTGTCTCAGTCCTTTGTTCGGAATCTGTTTGCTTTACCTCATTTCAGATCTAATTTTCCCTGTGTTTCTATTGCATTATGTTCTCTCTGCCCTCTCTCCCAGTCTCCAAGAGAAATGCAAACCTAATTAAAGACATATGGAATTTGTAGGCTATGTTGGTTAGAGACTGTTAGAAATTGGAAGGAAAATAGGTTTGCATGAAGCCACGGGAGGTTGTTTCCAGGCTTGTTTTTTTTTGGAAGAGAGATGTCACAAGTTTATTCCAGCTTACGTGGAGGAGATGCAAGGATTGTATCTCACAGAGACTGTCATAAGCATGTAACTAAAGTCCATGGAAGTACACAAACGGGTACCTTTTTCTCCTACAGATCAAGATCTGAGTGTTAAAAGCATGTGTGGCAGTTAGAGGTTTGCTGGGCAGGCAGTCTCTACCACGTGACTAGATGCAAGCCCACCCCATGACCTGCCCCACAGCTGTGCCTCTCGGATCATTGTGTCCACGGTTGTCCGTAGGGTGAGGACATGATGATGCAGCATATGTTCTGTCTTTCCTCTCATTATAGCTAAATTTGAAATAGGAACAGTGCTGTGTTTATACAATACATATCTTTGTTGTAACAGAGACCAGTCAATTCTACCAGAAGAAAAGCTCAGTCACACAGAAAAGAGGAAGTAACAGCAACAGCAGATAACAAGTTACTTTTGCGTCACATCATCATTACCCTGAAGTTTCTCATTGTCCTGATGCCAATTTTGGTCCTTCTTTCTTAATTTGAGGTGTTAAGAGTCATTTTACAAGAACAACATAGTGACACACAGAGTCAGGCCACATGACAGCACTCTGTCCCAGATTTGACAGTGGTCAACAGTAGAGCACAAAAGCAGGGCAAGAATAAAACAATTCCCAAAATACCCATGTGCAGCCGAAAAATCTAATGCTGAGAATCTTCTTGAGACACAAATAGTGCCTGTCTGTTTAGTAGACCCTGATGGGAGCATCTACTGTGAATTTGTTCAAATAGCTTTTGAACATTTTGGACTTCTGGATTTTGTCCCATATATATATTTGGAATCAATAACATCTTTTCATGATGATACAGTGAAAATATATCTCTTCTGAAGTTATAAGCACTTAACATTTGGAACCCCTTATTTTGTTATTTACAGTTATGGACAGCACATACTTTTTTTTTTTTGGTAATCATCAACTAAAGTCTGAGCCCTTCAAGCATGTGCTGCAATGGAGAGCCTTTTGCATCTTTGCAAACTGAGTTTCAGACACAATGATCATGTACGGGGATGGAAGGTGAAAAACAGAACCAGGTATTAGGGTTTAAGTGTTTTGAGGGATAAAATACATCATTCAAATAGCAGTCAAAGCAATGTCTTCTTTTAGAATGAAGTATAAACTTCCTGCAGTTAGACGGTAACAACTTTATCAAAGTTGCAACATTTCCTATTTTGGACAGCCCTGAAAGCTAATGGTGTACTTCAGTAGCGCTCCTACTAAATCTTTCACTGATGGCACATTAGCTGAATCACTATGACTTAACTTTAACATTACAATCCTAATTTGAGAGACTTGTGACTTGGAATTTAGGAGTCCTTCCCATTACCACTTGCACACAGTACCTGTATTTTGCCGGTAGTGGTAGAAGAAAGGCATGAAGGCACACTAGAAGTTGTTTACAAACTGCAGACAAAAATGTTGATGCTTTTGCCTAATGACATATAAAAAACATACTCTCATGTATACCACCATAATCCACCTAAAGAAACTCAAATTCAACTGTTGTTCAGACAGCAAAGATAGTTTCATAAGTTTGAAACACGGTGTAATCAAATACCTTTTGCTGACAGAACACAGGGTACTTCCTTTAACAGTTCGAAAAGAAAAACAGAATCCTCTACCTCCACCTTCCCCTTCATAAAGTCTCCCAGGACAACGAGCACCCTCACTCTTCCACAGCTGTTCTTGCCTGAACTGTTGTTCTAGAAAATTCACAGCTCTTTCATATTGAGTAAGAGAAAGTAGCCTACAAATTGTTTTTCTTCATAAAAAGGTCACCTCCGTAAGAGGGCTTTTCTAATGGCATTTCAATTTATTAAGACATTGGCTTAATTTTTCTTGATTGTTTCAAAAAGCCAGATTTATGTTCATACTAATGGAAAGTTCTAAACCTTGTCTATAACGCAGCCGATAAGGCTACCACTTACAAAGCATTCTGCAAACACTTGCTGACTGGAAACGTGAACCACTTCACAGTCGTCTGCTGTCAGACTTGCCCTTGCTGGTTTGGCTCTGTACTCCTTTGGCCTGTAGGCCATTGCTTCTCTATGCGCCTGCCTGACAGGCTGCTATCGCTACTCACAGAAGTCAGAAGCCTTGAAAACCTGCAACAGTGAAATACAAGGGAATGTACTAGTTAGTAGTTAGAACCTCTTGACCCTCTACTTTCTTGGGGCTTTTTTAAATGGTCCTCTCTATGTTAAACGTATATTTAAAGCTCTTGCTAAGCCTTTGAATAAGGATTTGCAGAATGTGGGGTCTAAACATCGGTGAATTTAGCTCTGCTGAGAGAGACTGTTCTGGCAGAATTTCAACCAGACCTGTTACTAAGCCCCACTAATCTTGCAAGTCTTCTTCTTATGAGACTTCCTGATAAATCTGCAGACCCAACAGATTGGTATTGGCAGAGTATGGATACACATTCGGATTTGGGGTAAATGCACTAATACATACTGAAAAACAGAATTGCAAAAAACAGCTGTTCTTCTGTTGTTCAGGGCTTAGACAGTTAACACTGAACAATGTTTCTTTCCACTATCCCAGCACCCGTATTTCATTCCTGTCTTCTGACTAAAGCATTACAGCCGTTACCTTTCTGAACAAATTCCAAGAAGCTCATGTACTCCAAACTGTTTTGTCCCTTGCTGTGCTGAGGGTGGCTTCCCAGGCTACTACTGCTGCTTCTCTTCTCCCTTATTTGGAAGTTGGCCTGCAGTATGGAGATCCCTTGTGGGTTTCTGTTTAAATTCCAGAGCCACAGTTGCACATTACCATTTCCTTCAGCTGATGTAAATCAAATACAGTATGAGAGAAAAATGGGATTATAGGCTGGGCTAACTGTTTTGCAAGGGAAACTGTAATGAATGCAGAAAGTTTGTCTCAGGAGAAAATGTTTCACAAGCGCAGTGTGCTTTGCACAGCGTGCCACCGCTGAGGCGATCCACCCTCATTTAGCAGGGGTTGGCACACGCTTTACCACCATGTACCACATTTAATTAGCAATGCTGACACAGTGTGTAACAGCAAGAAATTACACACTCGCATGGAAAAAAATGTTGCCTGGCATCAAGGCATTTTTCTATACGCAGAGCCCAAAAGCTAAACAGGAATTTCATTTCAACCCTGAAATTTTAAGGCATCTGCAGCAAACTTATTAGCCCTTAATTTTTGTTTCTCATCCTCCAGTAGCTCCAAGACAGCAGAACCCAAACTTACTCTAGTTTCAAAAAATGTTAAAAATTTTATATATCAAGTGTTATTTTTTGTCGGTGACTGAATACATGATATCATATAGAACATAATACCTTATAGGAATGATTTTTAAATATTTTAACAGAACTAATAGTTTATAGCCAATCTATCTCCTTTAGGACAGAGTTTATGAACCTCTCATTCTTATCTCTGAATACTCACAGGAGTAATCTCACCTGTGTAACAAGTCAAAATTCCAGTCCATTTACACTTGCCCCTGCAGGAAAGTAAGGAAAAGCACAAGGATCTTCTCTATGTGTAAATGAATCACAATTTAATTCTTAATAGGTATAAATCTATAGAGGAGATCAAGAGAAAGATGATAATGTTTTCAGTACACTTAAAAAAAAAGATTCTAAACCAAATCTTATGGATATAACACGTCATGACAGTTTTTTCAAGCCCAGAAATGTTGCATGGACCAATGTAGTTCTGGATTCCTCCCTTTGCAACAGGATAAAACTCTCACTACAATCCTAATAATCTTTAAACCTATGAGAGGCACAGTGTTCAATCCACATTGTCCTTTCTGTGACACCACTGCAATTTTATGAGGGACAGAGAACAAAATATACACACAGAGCAATTTTACAAGGAGTCCAACTGAATTTTCTGCAAGTACAAGGTCCAGTTATGTGAAAAGAAGTGTAGGTTCAAGATCTCAAGACAGGAAGAAGGAAGCATTTTTTTATTAGATTAATTTTCTTTATTGTAATTACTTGAAACTCCTATGAGGTCTGGGACACTAGAAGAGTTTCAGTCAAGATGAATTAATGAATATGGCACAGATAAGATTCTTAGAAGTATGTCAATGTGATTTATTCTGTGGTTTTATATATCCACTGTATATGGAAGGAGTTTATACATATACAAAATTTTGGTTCTATCTAGCAATTCCTTTTTTAAGTATTGCCTAATTCCACCATTTGTTACTTGCTGATGGCAATTATTTAAGCTGTAAAGAATCTATGAGAGTTAAAGATCTTCATGATTATCCAGTAAAAAAGCAATTACATACATGCATGTATTCAAAGAGTTTATTATTATTAAATATAGTATAATTTAATTGTAACTGGTAGCTTTTCCAGAAGTCTTGGGCAGCCCAAAGGCTTTCGCTTTGTGGTGAATTGGAATGTACACGAAATTGCAGAAACCCCTGAGACTGTTCATTCTGCAGCAGGGATATAACTAATTTATGAGACTCCAAACCAGCACAATTCTTAAAATTTCAGACTAATCTTACACTTACCAATATACACATGTTTTAATACTTTGGTAAATCAAGTCCAGTATGAGGTACTACTAGGAAAGGAGTAGATACACACAAGCATCTAATATTACATGGAGGAAAAAAAGCCTGCAGAGGCACTGATAAACGCACAGCTAAAAAAATGCCAGTATTGCACAGGTCTTCTTATGGGCTGATTTGGATACAGGTGTCCTTGAAACAGAATTGAACACAATAACATGCAAAAATACTTAATCAATAACCGACTGGCTATTAAGATGTGTCCTTGCACAGCAGGTAGAAAAATTTGAGAACTCACAGTAGGCACCTCAGCTGAGGTATCTGTCCATTTCAGTGCAAAGTAAGATACAGAAGCTTAAACTGATCAACAAGAGTGATTTAAACCAACCTTTTCCTTTTTAAGGAAATCCATAAAGAGCGTACAAGAAGTGAGGTGCCACATCTCAGCTGGTAAATGCAGCACATCTTGATCACAAAAGTCTTATTACTCCCCCAAAAACCACGTTTTCCGAAAAGAATCAGCCATTTAAAGCTGAATGACAGCATGCACGTGAAGTTTAATATTCTTAAACACATTTAACATCTTCAGATTATTTGCCTCAATTTCCCTGTGTCCATGTGTAGACACGACCATAAATATTAACCAAAATCACTGGTGGTAAAATGAATGTGTAGACTGTTGAAATGGTCACCTACTGTGAATAAAGCACTTCGATTGTTTACCAGGTATTCAATTACACTGACAAGCCCTGAGCCAGCATACACAGGCTCAGAATACAAGTATACATCTCTCACTGCCCCAAAATGTTGTTTAAAAGAACACTGCCAAACAAATGGGATACTTGGTGGCATATATAGTAATAGTTTTTTCAATTCTTTTTTCTTCTAGTGGCAGTCATCTACACAATCACAGAATGAAACTCCTGAAAACTATCTGTTGCTTTTTGAAAAACCAAAGACTATTGTAGGTTCATAATAACTCTTGTCACAAGAGTAGAAAGACTTTTTGTTTGCTTTTGCTGTGAATAGATTGTGTAATTTTAACTACATATACACTATCATACATGCCTTACATAGATACAATATATTCTTACCTGGAATTTTTCAGAGAAAAGTAGGGAAATCTGTTGTTTTGAAACTCATTCCTAATTAGCAATTTCTAGACTAAGTGTTAACATATACCCACTCATACATATTTAACACTGTCATCTTTCTTTTCTGCATGTTTTACGTTCTTAAAAGCATTCCTTGAAATGTGTTGTTACAATTGTTGCAACACTCCACAATAAACTTGAGTGAAGTGTAGTTAACAAAATGTTTTGGGTTCAGAGCAGTTGGCACAGTAACTAAGAAGATTAAAAAGTAAACTACATTTGCACGGTTGGTTTTCCAGTAGATGCTATGTAGCTGTGTAGAACCTCTAGCAGAATACTTCTTGAAGGAGACATTGAATCGGTAGGGCCGTTCTCTGCAGATCTAAGCCCCTCTATGTTTTAACAACAGAAGACCTATAGAAAGGCAGCTAGGACCCAGGCAGTGTTATGTGATGAAACAAAGTTCATATTCAGGGGAAGGCTAACAACTGTGGTTTAAATTTTCCAGTCCTAATAGGTTGCTCCCATCTAGCTGATGGCGAGTCAGCGTAGAAAAATCCTGTAAGTGATGGTCTCCTTGTAGTTCCTAGACAGAGTCAACCAAGATCCAGAACTACACAGAATCTAACCTAGTTCGGCAGAAGCCGTCTCTATGCTGGCAAGGCACATTGACAGACTATTATGGTGAAGTTAAACTGTCATACCTCCTTAGTAATCTGCTTGCTCTTTCCCCGGGGTTGTAATTTCTTAGGTGTGAGATGTATTCCTTCTGTCACCTACACACTAGAACTATAAATATCATTCTACAACAAACCCATGACAAATTTTAAATTTATGTTTAAGGTAGATGTTACCACAGAAATAAAAAAAAATTGTTTTTAACTTCAGTCATCCATTGCTTACTCCTCAGATTACCCAAAGTTAACAGCTTGATAAGGAGGAAGAGCAGAATGCATTGACCTTGCAGCGTGTGTCCACTGATCAACAGCAGCCTTCAGTGCGCCAGAAGCTGATAGAAAGAGATGCTAATCCTTAAATTTTAACATATGCTTAAATCTTCACAGCATCAAGACAGTAATGCAATCCAGTTTATGCAATACATGATTATGGCATTTCTGTAAACTTTCTCAGGCAGCTAATTAGGTGTTACTGTGAAAAGTTAAAAGCTGATGCAGTCAAGGAACAACAACAGGTCATTCCAAGGAAAAGTTATTAATCACAGCCAAGTGCATTTGCCTAAAAAACTTGCTGTGGTATCTAATACTGAAAATAACTACTGCAAAATCTAAGTTAGTGCTTAGGGTTAACCAGACACACACATTTCAATGAAGTAATAACACTGGCAAAACCCCTTGTAATTACAGAAAACTGCAAGTTCGTGAAGCTCTTTGGAAATAGTTCTGTCCCATTGCTCCTGCCACTTGGAGCTGCAAATGCCATGTGCCCTGACCCCAGGATAGAGAAGTCTCCAAAAGGTACTGTGGAAGAGGCTGCATTGCAGCTACATTGCTTGTCTGCACACAGTATTCTCCCTTTTCCTACCAAACTCCATTACTTCTGTATTCATACATCTCACTTCAGTGGAAGTGAAGAGCGGGTTTCTTTGCTTCATTAAAAGACTTCACTACATGTGAGAAAAAGAGAATTTATTACCTGATGTTCTGGGACAGAGAGACACTATGGCCGTAAAGTCAATGGAAATCTTTGTAAGCAGAAGAGTCTGCTAACATTAGGTTCTCTGCAGAAATGGGTTTAACTAGACCCGCTTGAGTTCTTATGAAATAGTAAAAGACATGGAAAGACAGTTTTAAAGCTAATCCTTTCATTGTAACCACTTTAACTTATTTGAGATGCTAGTCACCACTGTCATGCTAATAATAGATACTGTTTCTTAATAATACTAAGATTTTGAGGGAAAGGAAAGGAAAGGAAAGGAAAGGAAAGGAAAGGAAAGGAAAGGAAAGGAAAGGAAAGGAAAGGAAAGGAAAGGAAAGGAAAGGAAAGGAAAGGAAAGGAAAGGACTTCAGCATCTCCTTTTTTCTCAGTGAGAAATCCATTATTGCCTGTGAGATACCATACTGGAAGAGGACAAGAGAATTCATACATTTCCAATTTGGGCTTAATAAATAGAAAATACTGTGATCAAATCTATTGGTGCTTTCTAGTCACCTGTTAGAACCTGCAAAGTTAATGAAACTGTATGAACTGCAGAAGCAATCTCACAGTAGCAGCATAATTAAGGTCTAATTACAGACTGAGCAGTGCAAAGGGCAAAAGAAACTGATTTTTTTTTAAAAAGTATCTGCTGCAAAGCTGTTATTCCTATGACATCCATGTGACAGGTCTGAATACTGCAAAAGAAAGAAAACACTGTAAAAGTGGTAGTTAAAAAAACCCACAAAAAAAGCAGTGTTACATGTACTGCTACTAGTTGCATGGAATTTTCCAGTTGTGGCTTCAAAAATTAGATAGGCACGGCAGTAGCAGGAAGGCAATTTCAGTGATGGGCCTGCAGTACAGCCACATAATACAGACAATAAAAATTTATTTTTGCACAGGCAAAAATTACACCACTATAACCCACATTCTGAAACAAACCCTCAATACCAACACACTCCCAAAGACAAACACAAACCCCCCATATTTTGTTCCTGTAGACGTGTAAAGTTGCAGACGTCTACCAAAAATGTCCATCTGTTCTGTATTTTATTTTGCCTGTAACTATACCTATTAAAACCACCAATGCATCCCTTTATAGTGATCAGATAACATTTTTTTCCCTTGAAAACATATGTATGGACATGCATATTTCAGCCAGAACTCAATATACAATATCCCAGACTTAAAGCAATTATTTTAAATCAGAGAACTCTGCTTATGTGCAAGTCCCACAAATCACTCAATACGTGGTTTATTAGCATACTCCCACAAAATGGAATTTAGGAAATCAGATTATTAGTTCATATCATGGACTAATTGTTTTTGTAATTCCCAGCTGCTGCACGTTACTATCCAGAAAAATTTTTATGTGTGTTCATTATTACTAATGGTTAGGACTGGCGAATACAATGCTATATAGCCAATAGCTAACAACATTATTCTTGTCGTGCGCAGTTCAAGTGACTTAACAACTTGTTACTGCTGAGAGGCTGATATTTTAAGTGTGTTTTGAATGCCAACAACATAATCCAATATCTCTTATCAAGCCTACAGGTATGCCTCTTTCCAAAGAAAACTGGATTCTGCAGCATGGAAATGAGTCGCCTGACTTCTACCATTGCAGATTCAGTACACACACACAT
The DNA here is from genome assembly GCF_000710305.1 of Buceros rhinoceros silvestris. NCBI lineage: Eukaryota > Metazoa > Chordata > Aves > Bucerotiformes > Bucerotidae > Buceros > Buceros rhinoceros. The sequence goes on along the minus strand of NW_010408449.1, from coordinate 615 downwards.
GTAAAACCAATTTCCAGCATACTAGATGAAAAGCAAATGACAACAATAAAAAAAGAAATTCAGAGCTAAAGGTACTGCCAAGATTTCTAACCCTGCATAAAATGTCTTTTTTTCAACTCTTTAGGCCCTACAACTTGTAGGTCACTAAAACAGCGACAACTCTGGTACTAGAAGTTACAAGGCAGATGCACACCAGAGCCTTATTGCTCTTTCTATATATCTCGGTGTCTGCGGGTAGGACTGGCTGTGTTCAAACACCGCACAGAAACCATGCTGTTTGCTCGGAAGCATTTAGGAGTGAAAGCTAATCTGACAGAAACATTGATTTATAGCTTAAAATAGCAGCACCAGGACAAAGAGAAAAATATCTAAAAGCCAGCAATAATTTTCCAGATCTAATTCTGTGCTCATGTCATCAAGGAAAGGAAGAAGTACAGACCACGATCCTGTAACCCCTTACTCACAGGCTTTATTTTATTACCGTGAGTATTCCGAGTGTCACAGGAGACACTGCACAGGCAACCCAGGAGAGGGGGCAGCGCAGCAACCGGTATGAGCTGGCTCCCCAAGTTTTATTCGGACGGGCGGTGGTGCCTGCAGGCCTCGGGACAGCAC